>NC_139962.1:30215203-30505203 GCF_963454915.1 Gymnoscopelus microlampas
TTGACCTATAAAGTACAGCCCTCTTCAAATAGAATTGGACTTAGGTAGGGGTATAGTTATCACCCCTTGTGTGAAATATGTATGAGTATTTGAGCAATAAATTATGTTATTATAAAGACATTTGGGAGTAATTACTCTATAAAATTAAATTATATATAAGTAAGTTAGCAGAAAGTCTTTCCTTGACACTGAGCCAAGTGAGACGTGCATGCATGTCTACAACACTTCTGTCTGTAGGCTACTACTGTTTTGAGTCGACTTTTTTCCACCTTTTGTCGATCAAGAGCACTCCTCCAAAAAACTTGAGGCACATTGCATGGTTCTCAAACTTTTCTTGGCTTAAATACCCCCTTTACCAGTCTTCTGAATCCCAGTACCCCCTTTACCGGACAACAACATCTAGCTTAGAAAATATCAAAGACATCAAAAGCCCAGCTTTGAAGTCAATTGTGTTTAAAATTAAGTATTAAATAAGTATTGGTTTCTCTTCAGTAACAGTTGTGCCAGTCAAGTTTTGATACGGACCAGCAGGTTCACACAAAGTCTAAACATAAGAGTCAAATATTTTGTTCTCTTTTACACTTTTTCTGACATACCCCCTGTTGTACCTCCGCCGCGTACCCAGGGGTACACACGTCCCCCCATTTGAGAAACACTGGCATAGGGCATAAAAACGCAAGGCACCCTGCTATTGCATCCTTTAATAGTTAGAGTTAACACAGTGGATCTATTTAAGTGATAAGGGATTAAGGGATTCCTTCCCTGTTCAACCTCCCTCAAATGGCCAAGGCCACCATGATGGAATAAATGGTTATAGACTCACCTCCTTGGCTTCATTCTGTAGCTTCATGTTCTCAGCTATGTACCTGACGCTCTCAATGGCTTCCCTGATCTCTGGCGAAAGATGCGATAGGGACATGAGTCCTACATCCAGAGACTCCGAGCTGGAGCATGGGCTTCCCGCTCCTCCGTGTCCCGCGACCCCAGCAGCCCCACCTCGGCTAAGGACCCCAAGGCTGCCCAGACCCCCGCTCCCTCCCCCAGAGTCCGACGGTAGCTTCGTACACTTCTGGTGCCAGCAGCAGGTGCAGCGGCCCTCCCTGCACAGGGACCCAGGGGCCAGAACCTTTTGGGGGTCCCCGCTCAGATTGTTGAGGTTCGAGAGCTCCGTGCTGAGCAAGAGCCGCTGGCGCTGGGCCAGGCTGGACAACGCGCTGGTGGCGAGGGCCTGAGGCTTGTGCTTCTGCGGTAAAGTACCCGAGGAGTGGACGGCACAGGGCCTGGAGGGCAGCAGCTGACCAGACCCAGACACTGACGAATCCCTCTCTGGTTCCTTCTCTGGCCTGGTCATGAACATCACCTTGGGCAGCAGCCCGAGAAAGACGCTCCGCACCCAGCACGGCATAGTGTGAGTCTTTGGCGTGCGATAGTGCACGTTCAGCACAAAGACGGTGATAACGATGGAGAGGGTGACGAAGATCATGGTGAAGAGGAGGTACTCTCCGATCAGAGGGATGACCAGCGAGGTGGAGGGGATGGTCTCCGTGATAACAAGCAGGAAGACAGTCAAGGAGAGCAAGACGGAGATACACAGGGTGATCTTCTCACCGCAGTCAGAGGGCAAGTAGAATACCAGCACGGTGAGGAAGGAGATGAGGAGGCAGGGGATGATCATGTTGATGGTGTAGAAGAGGGGCAGGCGGCGGATGTACAGGGAATAGGTGATGTCCGTGTAGATCTCCTCGCAGCAGTTGTACTTGATGTCGTGTTTGTATCCCGGGGCGTTGATGATCACCCACTCACCGCTCTCCCAAAAGTCCCGGAGGTTAATGCTCGAACCGATCAGCACGAGGTCGATCTTGGCTTTGTCGTAGGTCCAGGAGCCGAACTTCATGGTGCAGTTTTGGTAGTCGAAGGGGAAGTAGGTGACGTCGATCTTGCAGGAGCTTTTGAATATGGCCGGAGGGATCCAGGTTACGTCACCGTTGTAACGCAGCAGAGCCTTCGTTTTGTCGTCCACCTGGAAGTCTCCAACTGCACTGTGGAATGAGAAAGAGAAACAGATAGAGACACAGCCAGAGAAAAAATAGATAGAGTGGCAGACAGAGACACAGTAGAAGTTGGTGGCGGACAGATGAGTCACTGAAAATTACATTGGAAGGCTTTAGGCAATTGACTAGTGTGTCACAGGGCCATTAACCGGAAATATGGCCTGCAGCATCGTCATTTCATTGCAGTCTGCTCTTTACACTCCATTAAGAACAGCACACAATCTATGGATGTGCAAAATGAGAACATGTATGCAATGTGGTATGATATTACAGTTCTCTGTGCACACTGTGTGCATATTATTAATGAAACAGCAGTAATAAACTAATCATGACAGGTAACGATTTCCCTCTTGAACTCACTTGTTGTACAGAACAATATCTGGCTTCCAAATCCTGTTCGACGGCACACGGATAAATTCTACACCACCAAAGTTTTTGGGATCCCATCTGAGTTTGTAGTCATTCCAAATCTGTAGTAAAGACAGAAAGAAAGAAAGAAAGAAAGACAGAAAGAAAGAAAGAAAGTTTTACCATCAACATTATGCAAACGCTGCAATAAGAGTAGCATTCCATTTTGGCAGTATATTAGTTGGCAGTATATTTAGTATAATACAACATTTATTTTATTAGCTGGAGACAATTTAGCTATGGTGACAGTGTGCTAATGATACATAATTTATTTGGCCACACAAATTATTTATCTTAAACTGTCATGACTCATGCAACCGTTTTTTCTTCTTCTTTTTTTACATAACATAAATGTTATAGCCTATAGGTTAAAAATAGGCTCATGTTTAGCTGACACATGCTGTCATTTCTCATATCAAAAGCTCACACTATACATTTATGTATGAACAAGTCTAAATGCTTACTACCAGCCCCTACATGCTGCTCCTTAGCTCCATTAGATTTTCTGATATTTTGGATTCAACAGAACATTTTGGCCAAAGGGTGGCACTATTAGAGGAAAGGCCTTTTGGTGAACCCTACCTTGTATAGGTAAAGCCTACACATTTAGTGTAGGGTTCATCCTCCAGGGAGAATGAAGGTGCACCACAAATAGCATGGCAATCAAAATTAGTATAGTTTTTGTTTTTGTTTGGGGGGGGGGGGGTCGTAGACAGTTCGTCAGTTCAATAAATCAGCATAGAAAACGGTCAAAGGGCAATGGTGTTTCAGCAGACAGCACTGAATTGTACACAAAATTATCATTTAATAAACAACTGGTGAGCACCATAGACAAATGTTAATCCAGCGCAGATATGGGTATATTTGCTCAGTGGGTGTACCAGAGGGAGGACCTGTACTGTATCATTTCCCTCGGAATTAGTTAATTGTGCCATGCACCATGGCATATATATATATATTGCCACTACAGAATGTGGGATCAGCCGTGTAACAAAACCACTAAGCCATGTAATATGGTTCTAAAATACAAATGGAGATCATTCAAGGCCAACCCTGGATCACTGGGGGGACGTTTGGATCACAGATCTGAAGTTCTCATGGATGTTTAAACAAATGTTTTGTTTTGTGATTTCCATGATGAGCTCAGTGTTTTAAAACGTTTGCTGTACGTTTCCTGTGTACATTTACAGTCAGCCATTACTTGACCACATTGCAAGGTTGTAATGTGGTCAAGTAATGAGAAGGCAAAGAGAACAAGTTCAATATGTGCTGCAAAGTAACTAGCAAGTACTGCTCAAATGCACATATGTATATGTGTCTACATATGTGCAGTACATGCACATATGTAGACATATACAGTCAGACGCATTTAGATATTGAAGTATACATAATTATCTTCTTATAGTAGTTTACAATAAGAAGTTAACAATATATGTCAAAGTTTACTTTCCGCTGACTGGGGCAAGGGTGATCAATCCTTTTGAAAGCTCCTTCTTATCAGTAATTCAATCTAACCAGTAAATATATTGCTGGCCTACCTACTGTCATATATGACAGAGAGGCCAGTAGTTGGTGACCTTGCTCAAGGTCCATTTTAAACAGACAGGCTACAGCGATGGACGGGAAGAGAGAACTCACATGTCTCAGCCACAGATTTGTCTCCATGATCTGGTTGACTTCATCCTGAAAATAGATAAGAATTGATCCTATGAGTAAAGTGGAATTTTAAAGAAATGGAGCATGAGCTCAAGTAATAAATTAATACATTTTGAGAGCAGGGGAGCGCTGTCACAGGTGATCATCTCCTCCATACAATATTATTTATGTGAGCTGTAGTTGTATTGAAACTGTATACTGTTCCTGGAGAATAGTATTCAGTGAACACCTGAGCCTCCCTGCCCCTATAGCACATTGCCAAGAGCTGGAACCAACAGTGGGCCATGGGGTCTCTCACAATATAGATTACAGCCGTCAGTCAGTCTCAACTTTGACACTTACAACCCCGTAATAGAGTTGGGTGGGGGAGGGGGTGTTGTGAGGAGGATAGGCCTGGGTTACTCGGACCGTGATTGAACCAATCTCATGACCCAGTGCATAGCATTAACCATTCATGTGGACCTGGGGATATGTGGGGGTATATGTATGAAAGTTTACACAACATGATCCATACTAAATGGATACGTAAACATTGTTCTGTGCTTCTCTGTATGGGTGTTTTTTTTTAATCACATGTACTGTATGACAAGACATGTATGTCCACGTGTTTTAAGTTTAAATCATGCATGGCGTGGTGGAGAAATGTTGGAATTACAGAATGTGCATGTATCCACTTCCTTTTTTACCCCTAATTGGTTAGAAAAACTCTCAGAATTAACCCATGTATCAATACCCTACATTTCCAAGACTAAGATTATATTAATGCAGGTCAAATGTAACTCCACAGATTATGAAATCAAAGGTACGTAGGTAGTTGACGAGGTAGCCAATGAAAATCTATAGTTTTTGGTGGTCTGGTATGTAGCATATCAAACACATTTGTATAGCACTTTTTAAGAACAGAGTCACAAAGTGCTTGATAGAAGAATCCACAAAACAAAGATAGCAACAATACATCACAATAACAAGAAACAATTACATACATTAAAATTAGTTAGAGTGCTGGGGGTTGAAAGCAGCTTTATAAAGGTGAGCTTTTGGAAGGGATTTAAAACGGGGCAGAGATTGAACAAGCCTTATCTCCTCTGGCAAGGCATCCCACAGTGTCAGGGTTCTAATTGCAAAGGCACGCTGTGTACGCTATGTACGCTAGAAAAAGAAACAATAAAGTTGTGGCATTTCCAAAGAGAGGCCAAAAAGCGGAACAGTGCCCACAAGGCAAGTGACACAATCACTGGAGGAGCAGTGATCTCTCCATTGGGCCAGTGCCTGGCTGGCATCCTGGGCCAAACATCTGTCAGTATAGCATCTTCACCAACGTCCAGGGAGACAGCGATGCCCAGACGTTTTTTTTCCCTCCCTTTTCTTTTTCTTTTTTGAGAAATGTATCGCATCCTTAATGTTTTGTACCAGCGGTGAAAATGTGCACCGAAATGAAAAGAAAATAAGATTTCATGTAATTAATGGACAATAAAGTAGCAAATTCTTATCTGCTCTTGAGCAGAATGCAGTTACACCACTTTAATGTTGTTATGACATTTTATTGGACTATTATACTGAGTGGAAGAGCAGCAAAAACATAATATTTATAATTTTTCCTGCATAATCTCTCCTTGTGACTCTTGTCGCAAAACATATTCTCTGAAAATCTGCATGCACCACCTATAGAGTGAAGAGGTAATTACCTTCTCATGTCAGGTTTATTTTCACAAACACTGATCTTTGCATACATTTGTGATCATACAATTTACAATTTAGGCATTTAGCAGATGCTCTTAATCCAGAGGGATTTACAGTAAGCAAGGACAACACAAGATAATACATCAAATGCATAGAAATAGTAATCTAATAATAAAGTAATACATAGGTAAACCAATAATCTAATAATAACTAATACATACGTAAACCAAGAACCTATCATCAGCCTGTACATTGAAACTATGCACACTATAGGATACCAGTTCAACAATGACCTGGCATCTGTCTACATAACATGCTATCTACTGTAAGTTACATTTTAGCTTTTGCATAAGCCTGCAAGGTCGTCAAGGCTAGGTCAAGTGCTAAGGGCTGAGGTGGAGTCTGAAGTGGTGTGTCTTTAGATTACGGCAAAAGATTGGGAGTGAATCTGCAGTTCTAATTGCAATGGGGAGTTCATTCCATAGTTTGGGAGCCAGAAGGGAGAAGAGTCTGGGACGTGTGGAGCGTTGTCCCCAGACGTTTTAACGATGGTTCTGATAGCTTCCCTGTGTTAGCTGATTTGAGAGAGCGGGAGGGGTTGTAGGTTTGGATCAGGCTTTGAAGATACGGGGGTGCTGTACCTTTGGTTGCTTTGTAGGCCAACGTCAGTGTTTAGATCTCTCTGTGGGCAGTAACTGGGAGCCAATGGAGGGATTGGAGAAGGGGGGAGACATGTGAAAATGTTGGCTGGTTGAAGACCAAGCGTGCTGCGGCATTCTGGATCATTTGGAGAGGCTTAAGGGCACATGCCGAGAGGCCAGTAAGGAGAGAGTTACAATAGACAAGTTTTGATATGACTGATGTCTGGATAAGGAGCTGGGCTGACTCCTGGGTGAGGAAGGGTCTGATCCTTCAAATGTTATAGAGTGTAAACCTACAGGATCGAGTGACCGCTGTGACGTGGCTCTTGAAAGAGAGCTGACTGTCCAGGACAGCACCAAGGTTATTGGCTGTTGGAACCGAAGTCACCAGGGTGTTGTCTATGGAAATATACATACATATGGCCCCTGACCCCCTGAGCCCCTGATGAGCTCCTGGCAGAAACTCCTGGTGCTACTAGGCTGCTGGTGACTCACCAGCAGTCAGCACAATCAGACAGCAGGCCACAGTGCAGCATTTCCTATCACTTCCTTTGCTGTATTTCATTAAGGTTCAATTGCCATTGTACACACTGCAGCTCTGGGAAACATTCATGTACACGTTTTACCAAAAGGGTCAGAATTCAGGGGGCAGCTAGGAATGGTGGCGCTTGAACAGGCAGGGGCTTTGGAAAAGCATGAACATATTGACTGCTGCTGCATTGAACATGTGTTTAAGGGATGGTCTGTCTAAACACCTGGGACTCTATGGCCACTTACAAACACGTTGAGGAGCCAGCAGCACACTGCAATATCCCTTATTGGAAGATGATGGCGGAGCCAACACAGCCAATGAGCTATTGATGTTTTAAATTAGCTCATGTATCGCTGGAGTAATCTACGTCGGCCAGTCCCTACCGACAGAGGCTGGGTTTGAAGTGTTACACGTAGGGAGGAAATAATGGCCATCCATCAACACTATAGTAGCATTTTGGCGCTTGCTATAGTACATCTACAGTATGTGTCATCTTCAGATCCTGCCACATCCTGGATACCTGCCCAGCTCTTCTGAATAAAGCCGTTGTAACAGTAACATCCAGATTGTTAATTTAACTTGGAAAGTGTAAAGATGTTTTTTTTTTACGTTTTCAGATATTGGTATGATCCTCTTCTCTGCCTGGACATAGTGCGAATAGCAGATCTACGATGTATAAATCTGCAATAAACAAGATCCGGTCACTATTTTTGAAATAGGGCGTACAAGTTTTCTATTTTGGATCTCAGACTGAAAAAGATTGGGCACCGCTGCTATAAAACAACATGTGTTTCCAAACAGGTGAGCAACAGTACGGAATAGTAGTACGGAAGAGTACTGAGTACGGAGCTGACATTTCCCATCTGTTTTTATGACCAATTGCATGTCACGCTGCCCTTTATGTCCTCGTGTTTCCTTAAATTGCGGCTCAGGTTTAGAAAACTGGGGCCACTCTGCATTGGCAGGGAGACACGCTTATAGGATCTCAAGCTTATAGAGCCAACAATTCCTCAAAAAAACACACAGTGACAGGCCATCACTCATCAGTTTCCCTGTGGCTGACATTGTAGATGCGGGCCTGTGTTTCAGGGGCAGGGAGAATCGAAGGCATCTCAATTGGCCCTGACAACCACTCATCCATCTCCTTACTTCATTTTAGGCTTGAGAATTAACACACCGCTGGTTCTCAAAGTGGGGTTCGTTAACCCCTAGGGGTCCTTGGGGGGGATTCCAGGGGGTCCCCGGGAAAACGAGGAACAGTTTAAACATTTAATTCCTACATAGATATATAGATTTGTTACTGCTATTCGAAGATAACAAATCTACAAGCTTCAGGCAAGGATGCCTGAAGAAGGTCAATGTCCGAAACCTTGCAATAAAATAATCAGATTTTGCACCGTTTTGAATGTGCAGAGGCTGCCTTTATTGTTCATTTTGGTTTCATTTTTTGCTCCAGCACCTCACCCAAGTCCACTTTCAGATGAGCAGTGTTTTCTTTTCACTCTTTTGTCTGATTGATGATTATAAAAGTATATTATGCCAACAGCCTGTCTCTTTATCAAGATCCCCATTGTTAAGCCTTATGAAAAGTGGGGGAAATCTCCAAAACCAACTGTGTTAGTTTGGTGTTTTTTGTGCTTCATATACTGTACTGTACATCCATGTGTATTCCTTGTGGACATTAATCACAATGAATCAATGGCATGTTCACATGCAGCAATGCATAGGGCCTCCCCATTCAATGCTTTATTCATGCAATGCCTTGTCTTACCAGCCGAGGACATGGAAACTCATTGAGCTTGGTGAAATAATGTTCCACTGTGGTGGAGTTGAACTGTATAGGACATTGTTGCTGTCGGCCAGAAGCCTCTTATCTCCATACTTTAGCTTTGTATGTTCTTTCTTGAAATGAATGCAATGTCACACAAAAGTAGCAAAAATAGCAGATCTACAAGCTCAAAACATGTTGCGTTGTATATTCTGCAATGTTTTTATCTGAATCCTGAAATGTAACAGTTTTGGACATAGTGAGGTTTCCACCCGACATCAACGACATGACGTGCTATACAGTTTAACTCCACCACAGTGGAACAGTGGAAGTGCTGCACGTCACAGAAGACACCAATCGTAGCGGAGAGAGAGAGAAAGAGAGAGAGAGAGAGAGAGAGAGAGAGAGAAAGAGAGAGAGAGAGAGAGAGAGAGAGAGAGAGAGAGAGAGAGAGAGAGAGGAGAGAGAGAGAAAGAGAGAGAGAGAGAGAGAGAGAGAGAGAGAGAGAGAGAGAGGGAGGGGAAATACGGGCACTCACTACTACTTACCACTTTCACCAGTTGTGACATGGACACCTCAAACTGTACAACCACCGGATCTGACACGTTCTCCACAGGCCGTATGTACTGGTTGTACCTGGAGAATATCACAGAGAACAGCTTGTGTTCTGCCTCCGAGCAGGTAGCACCTGGATCAGAGCACAGGGTCAGATTATGAAATACTGTGTACACCGCTGCAATGTTTGCAACCAATAGACAGACAATAGACAGACAGATAGACAGACAGACAGACAGACAGATAGATATATAGATAGATAGATGTTTCAGCAGAAACAGTGATACAATGACTCACAATGACTCATTTCTACTCTTTTGTCAGGCAGAGACTGTAATGCATTAAGTAGATGTCCCTTTCTATTTCAATAACTCAACGTTTCAATTCACTCGTTTTTTAACATGACAGTTTTTTCCACAAGTTGGTTATGGTATAATGCAGTGGTTTTCAACCCTTTTCATATCAAGGCCCATTATGTATTCGTCATTTGAGCCGCGGAACCACCATTTGATTAAATATAGCCTCTCAGACCCAAGGCTTCGAATATTTTGTTGTCGTTGGATGAGGTTTTGTCCACAATTCCATGTTGTATTGATGTTGGTACCATAGGAGAGATAACAGGAAAACTTTGATCAAAATAACAATTCTTTAATTAAGTAATTTAATTCAACAATAATTAACAATAATTTAACTCTTGAGAGCATATAATGAGGGACAGTGTAAATCATTTTACACTCTCAAGAGTTAAGGATCTATAAGGGTCCATTTGGTTTCATTTTACATTCTCAAGAGTTAAAGATCTATAAGGGTCCATTTGGTTTCATTTTACATTCTCAAGAGTTAAAGATCTATAAGGGTCCATTTGGTTACCAACTCTCCATCATTTAGCTGGGGACCACCTGGAACCCCCTCAAGGACCACTGGTGGTCCCCAGACCACAGGTTGAGAACCACATGGCATATGGTTATATGGTTTGAATTTCCTTCAGAAGGTCAGATTCACTCATGACTAAGGAAGCAATCAAAGAAGCATATTGCATGAACAGAAGATGTAAAGGGGAAATGAATTGCTTTAAATCAGAGGCCACACAGTGACGTGCAGGGCTTTCATCTTAACGCACACACATACGAAGACAGCTGCCTGCTAAATGTCATCATTTAAAAACCGTGACAAGATGCGATACAATGGAAACATACTCATTTTAATAGTCAACTGTCTCATATAACAAGGGAAATATTGGCTGTTTTTTCTGATTGTCATCATAATGCAACAAGGCTGTCTTAAATGATAATAAAACAAATTCTACCGCTTCTTTAAACTATTGATATCCTCCTCAGCTGTTAGAATTATAGATATGTTTTTAGTAAATTCATATTTGCATATCACCATTAATGCAAACTGCATTATTTCGCTAGTGAGATCTAAATAATTTCTAAACATACTGTTAGTATCCCCTAAATTAAATGTTTTCAAACATGACTAAAAACTAATTGAATGGTTTAAAACGGGTACACATTTAGCCATCGAAAAGACGTTCAGATCTGGGCTAAATATCAACTACACTGTATTCATCAATGGCAATTGAAATGTATTTAGTCCAACATTTGGAGTTCAGTTGTGCATCTTGCAGTTGTTTTTTTAATTCATGTTTCTGGAATAATTTAGGTAAACCAGACGTCTATGGCTCACTGGGATACCATGGGCAGCGATAGCAGCAGACACGCAACAAGTATCAATGATCTCCCGATAAATGGCTGTTACTCACCCGACAGAAGAAATAAGAGAAGGAAGGAACAGGTGGGGATAACGAAGACAAATGGATCTTTCATCATGGCTAAAAAAAATCCAAATGACAAATTCAAAATGAATCCGCTGGGCTGCAGTTACAGTTACAGCACAAACAGACGAGGAGAAAGTGATGGGGACAGTTGTTCACATCTGCTGGGGGAGAGAGACGCACATTATTGTGTGCGGGGGAGGAGAGAGAGAGAGAGAGAGAGAGAGAGAGAGAGAGAGAGAGAGAGAGAGAGAGAGAGAGAGGGAGAGAGAGAGGGAGAGAGGGAGGGAGGGAGAGGGAGAGAGGGAGGGAGGGAGAGGGAGAGGGAGGGTTCTGTCAGTGGTGGAAAAAGTACTCAGATGTTTTTTGTAAGTAAATCTGTACTGATATAAAGTAAAAGACCGGAATTCAAAATTGACTTGAGTAAAAGTAGGCTACAAATGTGTCGGTTTCAAAATGTAGGCTACTTAAAGTACCAAAAGTAGAAAGTAGGCTACTCATTATGCAGAATGTCCCATTCCACAAGTTTTCAAATCATTGTAGCGGAGTAAAAGTACAATATTTGCCATGAGATGTAGTGGAGTAGAAGTAAAAGTACTGAAAACTGGAAATACTCCAGTAAAGTAAAAATGCCTTAAAAAATTACTTAAGTACAGTACTTGAGTAAATGTACTTTACACTGTGTGTGGGACAGTGTTTGAACCTTGCAAATAGTAATACAGTGTGGATAATTGACAGAGGTTCGAGGCTACACTGCAGAAATCTAAGAAAGAAGATAGAAGAAACACTGGGAAAGCAGAGATACCACCACATGTTTCAAAGTCAGCACCAGGACAGCTCCAGCCCAATTGTCTTTGATACATTTGCTTGATTGCTAACTTAATTACTTAATGCAACACAATTCTATTCAGCTGAACATCCTATTGTGTGCTTTCCTTTATGTATCCGTTCATACATCTGAAGAATAGATTTGCATTTATGTTTTTTTGCCTACTCAGATTGTGGGGGAATGAAAAAAAAACACTCAAGTTCAATCGATTTCTTAAATTTGATTTATGTTTTTTGTCAATATGCTTGAAAGGGCAGGGGTCATGTTCACCTCTCATCTATTTCTACTGCCTAAAACACAGTCCTAGGTCTGGAGGTTAATACCCCTATAGAGCTTTGCTGAATTGCTATAACATTGGCTTATGGGTGTGGGGGGTAACTTTCTCAACTATAAGGCTGCAAGACACATTGGCTGAGAAATCGATGTTTAAACCATTATAGAGCTCTTGTACGTCTGGAGACTATAAGATAAAACACATCCTGGCATTGCTATGGATGCTGATAATAGGCTATCTCTTGATTTAAATCAAGCTCTCACAAAATAACCAACAGTCTGCAGAATGTGTAACGAGCCCACTCAGCACTGTTTATTGAGCAGTAAAGGTCCAGTCTCTGTGTGTGTGCGTGCACATTGTGTGTGCCTCCAACTGCCTGAATTGACTGAAGGGTCCATTCGCCTATGAACAATACGTGCATGTACAGATACATGTTTCGCCAGTAGATGGCACTATATATGAAACTATCATAGCCAAATATTATCGTTCTTGAGCATTACTATTGCAATGGTGGAAAAAGTAGGCTACTCACATTTTTACTTAAGTAAAAGTATCAATTCTGCAATGTAGAAATACTCTGTTAAGTCCGGAATTAAAAATGTACTTGAGTAAAAGTACAAAAGAAATGGTATCAAAATGTACTTCAAGTAGGCTACCACAAGTAGAAATGACTCATTATGCAGAATGTCAAGTTTCATAAGTTTTCAAAATAATAAAATGTATTAAGATCTTTTCAAAATTGCAGATCTACAAGCTCACAATGCGTCGCGATGCAAAGCATTGTGACCTTGTAGATATTTTGGCTATTTTCAAATGGCCAAAATGTATATAGGGCTGAAGTGGGTAATGTTTTGTAATAGTAATCCAAATCTACAAAGAAACTAGTCACTAACGTTTTCAAATAATTATAGTGGAGTAAAAAGTACAATATTTGACTCTGAGATGTAGGAGTAAAAATAAAAGTATGAAAAATTGAATATACTCCAGTAAAGTAAACGTACCTCAAATCTATACTTAAGTACAGTACTAAAGTAAATGTAGGCTACTTACTTTCCACCACTGTAATATTGTATAGTGCCCCAGGAAGGGAATACGTGTATAGATTCTTCACAAGTTCAGCTATAGCAGAGCAACAAGAAACATCCTAACAAGTCATTTAACCTAACTGTATTGGAGTGTCTTTAAAATACAGCCTACAGTTGTTTTCAGTGCAAATACATTTACCAGAAATTGCTCTTGAATCAAGTTCCTTTTTTCACCCTCAGAATATTGTCACTCATTTGAAGAGAACTCTTAGAAGAGGTACTGAACAAAGACAATGAACCACAACTGCTCCAGCTGTAGCCTATAAGCAGTGGTTCTCAACGTGGGGTCCGGGGATCCCCAGGCATCCTTGAGGGTGTTCCGGGCGGTCCCTTGCAAAATGAGTTAATGTATGTAGCATCAGAATCAGTTAAATCACTTTAACCCTACATCGGCTTTGAAAACAGCAGATCTCCAAGCTCACAACACACCACATCGCAACGTGTTGTGAGCTTTGGTGTCCCTGGCACAAAATATTTTCAATGGGGGTCCGTAGCCAAATACATATTAATTTGGGGTCCTTGACATTCAAAGATTAGACCACCACAGTCTACAGTACAGTATCACCATACTGGCATGTTGTTTTTAAATATTTAAACCTCAATGTAATTTGAGGAGTGGATATTTTTGCAGTGGGGGCTATTTTGTGGTTGGCTATAACACTAAACATTTACTGTATAACTAATAATATGCAAAGCAATCTTTTCAAGTAGGATCAGTTTACTGCTTGCCCTGTAAAATTCACACGATATTTTCTGCTTGGTCACTCAATCACACTTTCAGCTGAATAGCTGTCCTAGCTACATGATTAAACATTCTAATTAGCACATCCTCAACAAATGTATTGACTTTGGAGACACATTATTATCAACGTGAACATTATAGATTTACAAAGTACTTTTGGCAAGTCCCCACAGCTTTTAAGACTTTATTGGAGCGTTAATACATTTTACTCAAGCAGAAGATGACACAGATTGGCCATTTCATACATCTACACATTTGGTAATAATACCACATCACATTTCAACCACATGGTGATACTACTGCCTGGGACTACAAAGGCGGAGTCATAACATCACGTTACTGTCGGGCAGAAACCTTGTATCTCCATTATTTCAACTTGTGTTCTTTTCGTGAACTAATGCCCTACTTCGTCATGCTACAGTGGCACACAAAAGCATTTTTTGAAAATGTGTGTGTGGGTTTTTATAAACATTGAACCAATGAAAAGTATTAACAAGAGCTTGTGACTAAAATAATAATTACATTGGATCCACTGGAACACAGACTCTTTTTTCCATTTCCTGAAAAGTAATGGTTTTGGACATACAGTACAAGGTTTCCGCCCGACAGTGACAATTATCAACATACAAATGACCTTCACAGCGGTGCAATGTTAACTTGCTGTGTTATAGGTGATTCATACTTTCTCATATGACGGAGTATAATAGGGCTTCACGTTACTGTAAATGGCTACAGGACCTTAGTTTAGAGACAGACAGATGAGGTCCAGATCTATGCCTCTCTTCAACTCAGTGGAAGGAAATGTATTCAGCACACTGATGCCAAATGAGGTCCCATGCAGATATTACACTTTCACTTCCTCACATCATCAGGTGGAGAGGCATACTGTATAAGTGTTGATTTTGACAGCAAATCTTGATTCAATTTTAGTAATAGTCTTTTGAATCAAATTAAATTTTAGTTGTAGTCATATTTTAGTCACCTGAAATGTTTTACTGTTAGTCTAGTTTTAGTCGGCTAAATATCATAAGATTATAGTCAACTAAATCTACAGTTGATTTAGTCGACTAAAATATAATTCGGCAGGCCTTGATGGCGTCGTAATGGCTGATTTTACACTTGGTTGCACGCTGAAAATAGCCGATCTACAAGCTTGTGAGCTTGTAGATCTACTATTTTCAAAGCGCAATACCCGAGCGCAACCAAGCATAAAATTACTTGTCTTTTAGTTTTACTGGATCTCAGTGACATTTTAGTCTAGTTTATTTGTTGACGAAATTGGCAATATATTTAGTCTTAGTTTTAGTCATCATAACTTAGTTTTTATTTAGTTTTCGTCAGTGAAAAAAGGTAGTCGCCGAATATTTTTTCATCACAGTTTTAGTCGACAAAATCAACACTGGAGGCATGTAGGCTAATATGGCTATATTGCACAGGATTGGTCACTGGGTTCCAAGAATTTGTGCTCAGTTTTCCAAAAGCACCTAATCACTGGGATATTTTTAGTTACATTGTTTATTTTTATTTTTTTGCCACATCTAGATAGTAGACCTGAACAGCCAAACAGATGTAAATCCTTTCTCTGTTTCTTTCAAACTACTTAACCACTTAAACCCTATATACTTCGTTGACCGGTGTCCCCCAGGGGTCTAGTCTGCTGCATTTTGCCCTTTCAAATCTCTCTTGCCAAATATTGCTGATCTGCAAGCTCACAATGCATTGTGTTGCGATGCCTCGTGAGCTTGTAGATCTGCTATTTTTATGCCCCCAACAAGCAGGGTGGTGCCTTGCATGGTTTCTTCTGCCGTTGTTATGTGAATGGGTGAATGTAACGCACATTGTAAAGACTTTTAATAAATGCAGTCCATTTACCTGGCACCATCTATAATGCCCCGTTATGATAATCCACTCCAACCATGGTAATAAAATCCTATAATATATCTACAGCTAATGTTTTATGCAGGTCCGCTTTCAGTATGACAAATGCTACCAAAAATTAGAATTTCTAATCTGCTTTTGGGAGAACTAGACCTGTCCAGTCCGGCTGGTTGTAGATTTCTGAGCTGCGCTGTTGGATGGGAATAATGTGAATGTTGAACAGATCAGATACAAGGTGCTGGATGGGGATAATGTGAATGTTGAACAGATCAGATACAAGGTGTTGGATGGGGATAATGTGACTGTGAAACATATCAGATACAAGGTGTTGGATGGGGATAATGTGAATGTTGAACAGATCAGATACGAGGTGTTTCTGAGCTGGGCTGTTGGATGGGGATAATGTGACTGTGAAACAGATCAGATACAAGGTGTTGGATGGGGATAATGTGAAGGTGGAACAGATCAGATACAAGGTGTTGGATGGGGATAATGTGAAGGTGGAACAGATCAGATACAAGGTGTTGGATGGGGATAATGTGAATGTTGAACAGATCAGATACGAGGTGTTGGATGGGGATAATGTGAAGGTGGAACAGATCAGATACGAGGTGTTGGATGGGGATAATGTGACTGTGAAACAGATCAGATACGAGGTGTTGGATGGGGATAATGTGAAGGTGGAACAGATCAGATACGAGGTGTTGGATGGGGATAATGTGACTGTGAAACAGATCAGATACGAGGTGTTTCTGAGCTGGGCTGTTGGATGGGGATAATGTGACTCTGGAACAGCGGCTGCAGGAAGAGGCCCAGTGTCCCCGTCACACACACTATCACAAAGATCCACAGGAACATCCTGTCCACCACCATGGCCACGTACTTCCAGTCCTCAATCACCTGCAAATGCACACATATACACTCAGGTTTAAGGGTGCAACAGTTACTCAAACTATTTGATTTAATCACATATGAAACACTATACATTTTAATAAAATATTAGATTTAACCAAATAGCGAAAATAGATGAGGTTATGGATTACCTAATGTCACTATTTTTGCACAACACCCTTGCATGACAAAGATGAAATAGGTCTTATGTGGTTAACCAGAGTGCCACTAGGAGGCAGAACTTTGCTAATTGTTTTATTTTCATATTTCTCCTACAGATTTTGACCAAACATCACGCAAATCTGTACACATTACTGTATAGTCATGTGATCAAGACGGATCTGTCCGATTTTTCATATTCTATCCTGATTGGCTACGACTGGGGCAGAGATGCTGATGCCAGCCCTACTGCTGCATTGCTGCTAGGTGACCGTTTAAAACAAAAGTAATTTAATTTAGGAGAGCTTTGCTACCTTATCCTCTTGTTCTTTTCTATCTCGTCTTTACTGCCGCTTTTATGTCTGAAAGGCATGATAACTGCTTGCTTGGCTTGCAGATGTGCTCAGCTTGTCAATCTTGACAGATTTTGGACCTCCCATGGGCCCTCACCCAAGGGCACCCGGACTGCCTGCCCCATCTATATTTACGCCCCATGCAGTGCTGTGCTGGCAATACAATTGACTTTTGTCTGCATTGGTTTACAACTCATACATTCTTCATATCCTGCCCGTTATTGCATTAAAACAAAATTGCTCAAGCAGTAGGGACTACATTCTCTGTAAGTTAATTCTTGGGCTGCAACAGAATATGGTAACTGGAAAACTGGTTGCACAGTTAAATAAGTTAAATTCCAGGGAGGACCAGACTACGCATTACTCAAACCCTCACCGAAAACGCTATTGACCCTTTCACATCCTCCTCCATTGCTGTCCTTGGCAGTTTTTAAAGGAGGGGTAATTTCTCAAGCCTGGTCACGTCCAAATTGTATTGATCTGGCCAAGAAGGTGATTGATTACCAAAATCCTTGCGTTAATTTGCTGGGTCACAACCACTATCTAGCAGGTTAAGTGTTTTCCGTCCTGCTTCAGAGGGGTCAAGGCCTGCGTTGAGTGTTAGTCCACCCCAACACTAACACTCCCTGCTCCTGTTTAGCAATCAGAAGCAAGTCAGCATGGCCCTACATCAACTGACTTCAGGTACACATAAATTCACTGTGGCTGCAGCTACAGTGTTAGGGGTGATAGCCTAAAGGACAAACACGTAGATGTGTAGACTGGAATGACACTGGTGTGAAATGTAATCCCTGTAAATAAAATGGTCATGTAAGGTGAGTGAGTTCAACAACCTCCACTCTTCAGCAAGGAGATTAACCCTGTGTCAGCTGCCATGTGTGAATGGCTGTAACCGTATAAATGGGAGACACTGCATAAACGTCACGCACATCCAAATACTGTTTGACTACTCAAACCCTATTCTGGGCATTGACATACAGTAATAGGTGGACACTCAGCAAAACAATGTACAAGCTCACAGTGTGTTGCAACGCGACCCGCCGTGAGCTTGTAGATCTGCTGTTATCGGCAAAGAGATCTGGTGTAGAGGGGAAAAAAGTAGGGGCCCAAGTATAGACCCCTGGGGGACACCCAGGGTTATAACGAAGTACTGTATATAGGGATTACGTGATTAAAGCAAATACTGGACCAACATAAGATAGTTATGAAGTGATTAAGTGCAATTGAGTGCAGACTTGAAGTCTGAAAATAAGCATCACTTGTGGATGTGCCAATAAATTGCACTTAAAGGAACACTTCACCCAATTTCAACCGTATCTTCATACTGTATAATTGGTCCTCACTAATGCTCATTATAAGATGGCACAATCTCCGTCTACTCACTCTGCGTCTCATTGGTGGGCTACGGAGAGTTCAGAGCCTACCAATGACAACATCGATGGGGATTTCAAGCTAAACAGAAAATACCGCCTTTAGTGAGGACCAATTATATGATGATAGGTTGAAGATGGGTGAAGGGGGTCCTTTAATGGAGCTACAGTGTGTGGATCTTCTTTCATGTTTAATTACCATATGAATGTGAGCCACAACAGTCATTAAGACGAGGAATTGCTATAGAGTGATCGTCAATCTTTCGATAAAACTGAGACCTAGCCCTATCTGTGCTGTCATACAAACAGTGTTTTAAGTGTATAAAATCATATCATAATTATTTAATTAAGTGAAGACGTGCAGGATTCCTTTTTTGACCTTCTCATGTTGACTGCCTGCTCCGACGCACCTGTCCATTAAAGTAGGTGTGCAAAAGTGTATCATAATAAAATGCTTTTCAACACATCATTTCAGGTTGTCTACAGCATCGCTGCTGTAGACAGATTTCTAGTAGACATAATATACATACACTCTGATCGTCATCGTCTCCCATCATGTGATCTGCCACATATCGCACTCCATCCACCGCCTCCAGGACATCAGGAGGCCAGTCCGAGTTGCTTCTCTGCCGCAGGTCCTGGCTAGAAGGAAAGCCATTGGGTAGGTACTCTGTGGAGCGCACGTCCCCCTTCCTGCTCCCGTAGCCATAACACGGAGGAGGTGTGGCGCTCTTGTTGTAAAAGTGTCCCTGGGTGGAGAATGATGAGTCCGAAAAGAGGAGGGCGGAGGAGGAGGAAGACGATTTCATGGGGCCCGGGTAGCCCAGACCCAGGATGGCCCTCCTGGCGCGCAGGCACCGCTGCCGACGCAGCCTCTGGCGGGCGGAGCTGTTCTGAGGGCGCCGCATGAAGAGCAAGGCGGGCATTTTGACCAGGAACACCAGCTTCACCCAGGCGGGCATGGTGTGTGTGCTTGGGGAGCGGTGGTGCACGTTGAGCACGCACACACTCGTGATGATGGAAAAGGTCACCAGCACCATGGTGAACATCAGGTATTTGCCGATCAGCGGCACGTCGAGAGAAGTGGGAGGAACGATCTTTGAGATCAGGAGCAGGAACACGGTGAGGGCCAGGAGCACGGAGATGCACAGGGTCATCTTCTCTCCGCAGTCGGAGGGAAGGTAGAAGACCAGGATGGCCAGGGAGGTGATCAGCACGCAGGGGATGATGAGGTTAATGGTGTAGAACAAGGGCTTCCTCTTGATGATGAAGTCGTAGGTGAGGTCCACGTACGTGGGGTCCAGGGGGCTGACCGTCCGCCTGCCTGGCAGGGCCAAAATGTCCCACTCTCCGCTGGGCGTGAAGTCGTCCATGCTGGCCACCTCGGACTTGAGCACCAGGTCGATCTCCGTGTGGTCGTAGGTCCACGAGCGGAACTTGAGGGTGCAGTTCTGCTGGTCAAAGGGGAAGTGTTTGACTTCAATCTTACACGCGCTTTTGTAGATGGCCGGTGGGAGCCAGAAGACGCTGCCGTTGAACTGAACAATGGCGTTGGTGAAGACTGTGACCTCATAGGTGCCGTCAGCACTGTGGGCAGAGGGACAAGTGGGGAAAGGAGGTCCTGAATTCGCTCACAAACAAAACCTACATGTACCAAAGTCAAGAAGCTGACATCACAGTCACACTTAAAATGGAAAGAGCCCTGAATTTATGGACTCCCATAGGTTATTTGCATCATTTGAGCTGTCCAATCGATAGTTGTTAAGATGAACAATGCTCTAACAAAGCACTAAAACATCACAACTAAGACACAACATGATGTCATCAAGGACAATGGTCTGGAGAAGTTGCCTAGAGCAGTGTTTCCCAACCTGGGGTCCGGGCCCCCCTTGGGCGCCAAATATCACGGGTTGGGGGGCCTTGTCTGTTTGGAAGTAGTCCAACATTTTAAACATGCTGCAGAAAATCTGCATGTACGTGCATCACCTCACGACAGCTCGCCTCTGAAAACTTAACCCTCTGGGGGTTGGTGCATGGATCGTGTTTGTTTACACACACGATCCGACCATGGATTATAATGGATATAACATTTCTGTGATCGGTTGAAAAGGTTATAAAACACCAAAATCTCTGGCAGTGGGTGAGTATATTATTGGATATACTCTGGCAGTTAAAGTTAACATTGACTAAAACTATTTAAACATGAAACGGGGAGAGCGATAGTTAGTAGTATGCTTCCTTACTTGTTGTACAGAACAATATCAGGCAGCCAGATATGTCTGGAAGGAATCCGTAGTTTGTCGATGCCTTCATATTTTGATGGGTCCCATGAAAGTCTGTAATCCACCCAATGCTATAGAGACAGAGATTGTCTGAGTTCTCACTTATGACCATCATGCATAATTTATACTCCGCCGTACAACAGTGTCGCTTGCCAAAAATAGCAGATCTTCAAGCTCACAACGAGTCGCATTGCGACTCGTTGTGAGCTTGTAGATCGGCTATTTTTGGCAAGCGAAACTGTTGTACGACAAAGTATAGCGTTTCCCTGAGCGGTCTCACCCAGGACCAGCTCACTAACAATTACATGCTTCATGATCACATTTGCTTCACTCCAATGAAGGATGTTCAGCGCACAATTATGGAAGTGGTTTGTTCCAGAGAGAGAGAAAGCATGGACATGGTGTAATTCAAGTTCAGGGGGACATTTAACGGGGTTGATGGGGAAGGTGTGGGAAATGTAATTGGTGATTAATCTTGACGGACCTTGAGATTTATCTAGTCTTTCTTACCTGAGTGAGCCAGACATTGGTGGTCATAATCTGCTCCCTTTCATTCTGGGAACAGAAAACAGCAATAAATTGACATGGAATTCACATGTCGCAATCTCCATTTGTGTACTCAAGAAAAGTACAGATACTTGAGAACAGAATTCAAATGAATGTACGTTACTGTCCACCACTGATTATGACTGATCATTTTTTTTAAAAGGGAGAAGGTGGAGTCTATAATTTTGGCATCAAAAGCCCTGTGCTGATCATGTATTCCTGTCAGCTCGTTCCAGTGATTGTAGATTGTTTGCAGACATCACACAAGTCTGCAATTTCTCATTTAGATTTGCTAGGGTTTTGAAGATTGTTATAGTTTGAGAAGGAAGTATGGAAAACAAGCCAAACCTCAACATCAAGGACAACTTTGTTCTGACATGATTTTTTTTTTAATTGCTCATTCTGCAATTGCTAGAAAGAAAAACATTAATTACAGAATACAGTATTCATTGTGACATTGTGATATTGTTTTTGAGTCTAGTCTTGACAGTTTTTAATTCATTTAAACGCCTCACTTTTCTTTCTCTGAATGCGTCCAGCTCATAAATTAAACAAAATAATTGCATTTAAAGAAACAATAGTTGATGGCGTTCTCATTATACGGCTACATGACACAGAGGTTCAATAAAATGATACCAAATGCCAATTACCGCGAGGAAGACAGTATAGCTCATAAACTGAGGTTGTGAATGCGCCTAGTTGGATTGTACTGCAGCTGGGGATGACTCCCAACAGTAAATCTAAAGACTGCCTCCCAATGCACAGTCGGCCCTGGCGGCAACAGCAGGTTTACGGCCCCTTTTAATCCAATGTGCTGAAGTTTCAATCAGAGACAGAGATCACAGCCGGACAGACCTGTCCTTTACTCTACCCATCCATCCAGGGCCCTGACATAGCAGCAGAAGCTGAAGTAATTAACTGGTTTCTCAAATCTCAGAGGGAATCCTCTCTCTTTCTCTTTTTGTCTCTTTCTCTATCTTTCTCCTCTTTGAACAATTTTTGTCTCTCTCTCTTATCGTGGGTCTGTGTGTGCTCTTTGGGAGGACACACACGCACGCACGCACGCACGCACGCACGCACACTCGCTCACTCACTCACTCACTCACTCACTCACTCACTCACTCACTCACTCACTCACTCACTCACTCCAGTATCATGTCTGGCTTAGTATTAGGGCATTGGGTAGCTCACCACACTAATGAGCTGTGCCAGAGATACTTGGAGTTTGACGGTGACCCTCTCTGTCCTGTTGATGGCTGGGCGAATCAGCTTGTTGTAGCGATCCTTTCCCAGCAGCCAGTTCATGAGACGTTCCTCCGAATCAGCACAGCTGGCACCTGGTGAAAGGCAATTTTGGAAGGATTATAACCTGGTGTCCCGACTCCCTATTTTAGGCATGTAATTTTGGTTGAAAATAAAAAAATAAACTTTCAAACTTGATGAAAATAGCAATAAACGATCTACAAGCTCATGATGTGTCGCACAGCAACGCGTTGTGAGGTTGTAGATCATCTGTTTTCGTAGTATAAAATAGTGCTTAGCTATTAATGGTTGTAAAAAAAAAGGTTGTGAATGTAGATAATTTTGCATAGCTACTTTATCTGGACAAATGCGTAGGAGAGGTACAGTTACTGTTTAAAATAGAGTAGCCACACACACACTATCTTCACACACAATTTTATTAATGCTACCTTCCCTCCATGTATTCAAGCCATCACAGGGCCAGTAATTGATGTTGTCCCAGGTTCGATTCCAGGCCTGGCCAGCAATGTGTCAAATATGACTGGTCGAAGTGTCCTTGAGCAAGACACCTAAGCTCTAACTAACTCTGTGTCAGCTGGGTTGAGCTGAAACCAAATTTCCCTCGAGGCTGCATGTAGGTCAATATAATCATATAATATCAAATAAACCATTAAAGGAATACTTCATTATTATTATTATACACATACACACATACACACATGATAATCATGTGTGGTTGTATAAACATTTTGAGTTCAACACTTAGGAGGTCAAACCATTGCTTGTCAGTTGTTTTTTCTATTTTAAGTTATTTTTATTTTTATGTAGAGGATAATGATAGGCAAGCAATGTGACCTATCATGTTAACCCTGTGAGGTCAGACATATTTGGTCAGGGGATTAACCATGTACAGTATCTATGGACAAGATACATGAAACAGATGGCAACGTCCGATTAAGCGATTTGCATCAAAGTGATAAAACAGGATTTGTAGCTTATGCCACTTGTTTTCATTTCCTGTGCTCCTGCGATTTCCCCCTCGTCTATTTTGATGTTGTTTCATGGAGCATGTTTTATGGCCCTGCACAGGGACCTGTTGTTGATGCAGTAAACCTCCATCTGGCCCTATGTGCTTGCTAGTGTGTCAACAAACACCGTAGCATATGAGCTGAGCAAAAAAAAAACACCTCCGAGTCCTCTCTCTGCAGCACCTTTAGGTCTCACATACAATCAGCATCATCTAGTACCCAGTCCTCCAAGGAACCACCAGGGGCCCGGGCTGCTGCGTTGAGGTAGGCGCAAATGTTACGAGGACCTCTGAGCTACATTTCAATGAATAATTAACTTCAGATGGGGTTGAGGGTAATAATTCCACAGCATGTTAATGAATCTGCTGTTGCCACCGCTGCCTGCTGCAGCCACATTACCAGTTGTTTCTCTAAGATGAAAACAGGCCATGAGTCCCAGCACATGAAGTCCGCCTACGCCCCTTGTTGATAAATGGCGCCCGCGGCCAAAGTGAAGAGAAGCCTGATTAAAAGCGATGGCGAACACTTCCCATTCAAAGCAGGATGGATGGAGGTTGCACTACCTCTTTCCTTCTCCACTTTCTTCCCATGGGGAATAACTAATGCCCTGACACCGCAAGACTGTCACAGTATCACAGTCACCTCGCTCTAGTCGAGAAAATCAGTCTAAAAAGCGGTGGGACACTTATTGACGGGAGAATACAAGAGAGATCACTATTGAGCTCAACGTTCACTTAATATGTGGATGGTTACAAAACCTGAGCTATTCGTCACACTCGCCTCATTTAACCTACTGTATGACCTGCCAATCTCCACAAACCACTCTCTGGCCCAGTATCAAACTCAAACTGTGGATCATGATTAGGTTGCTGGCTCTTGTAGGGCAATAGTTATCAAACCTTTTCATGTCAAGGGCCCCCAAATTTATATCATTTGGCCACGGACCCACATCTGAAAATGTTTTGTGCCAGGGACAAGATGTTTTTTTTTCAAGATGTTTTGAAAATAGTAGATCTGTATTTTGAAATAGCTGATGTATATAGGGTTAAAGTGGTTAAACAAATGTTGCCGGGGAACACCTGGAACCCCTTCAAGGAAAGACCCCTGGACCCCACTTTGATAACCACTGCTGTGGGGGTTGTGGGATACAAGGTGCATGACAGATCTCTCCCTCCATTGGTCATAGCATGCTTCCACGGCCCTGGCCTCATCATCAGTCATTTGGCTGATGCTCCATGTGACGCAATGGGACCTCCAGGGCTGTCTTCAACAGATGGCATGTTGTCAAAGCCCTGGGAGACCGCTGTCCAACATGCTTTGCCTGACCCCAAACTAGAGCTGGGCAATTAACCGAAAATAGATTGAAACCGACAACTAATAACCGGGGGTTCTATTTTATGTATTGCTTATATAAAAAATGCTAATAGATTTTTTTAAACTCAATTAGTTTATAGTACAGGGCTTAAGTGTAACCACTTAAGCCCTGTATTATACTTTGTTGTACAATGGTGTCATGGAAAAATAGCGGAAATGGCTGATCCACAAGCTCAAAATGCGCCGGGATTCACTTTTTTTATCGTTCATTAATCGTGAACGAGGCAAAAGTTTCAAATAATCGTGATATTGATTTGAAGTCATATCACTCAGCCCTACCCCCAAACCACTGTCTGTTTGATGACTGACAGTCCACTGCTATGTCTGCGCATGCGTGTCTAGAATTTTACTGAGTCTGTTTACTTTTGTGCACACACACATGCAAACATGTACTACATGTAACCAGGGATGTGCCCTTCTTTACACCTGTAAACCTGTGATGTTACAATAAAGTTTATTCTGTTTCGCTGTATGTAGGCCTATGCATTTGTAAGTCTTTCTGTGTGTGTGTGTGTGTGTGTGTGTGTGTGTGTGTGTGTGTGTGTGTGTGCGTGCGTGTGTGTGCGTGTGTGCGTGCGTGCGTGCGTGCGTGCGTGCGTGCGTGCGTGCGTGCGTGCGTGCGTGCGTGCGTGCGTGCGTGCGTGCGTGCGTGCGTGCGTGTCTAAGGTCCTCTCCGCAGTCAGCAGTCTTAAAAATAACAAAAGCCCTGGCCCTGATGGACTTCAAGCTGAGATCCTCAAGAATCCTCAGTTCAGCTATCTCGGCAGCATACTGACACCCTCCTGCCAAATTGATGATGACATCTAGGCCCGTATCAACCAAGTCTCTATGCCTTTGGCAGACTGCACTCCCGTGTGAAAACAACCACCTAAGAACACCAACGTGTCTACACTGCTATATGGGTCAGAAGCCTGGACTGTCTATCGGCGTCACATCAGACGCCTTGATGCATTTACCATCAGAAGCCTCCAACACATCCTTGACTCACTGAGGCAACCTTAGCAAAGAGGCAACTCAGGTGGGTTGGCCATGGCATCTGGATGCCTGGCTGCCGTTTCCCCCGTCAGGTGCTTTATGGACAGATATTGTCAGCCAGCAGGAAGCCCGGTGGTCCAAAGCTACGGTATAAAGACCAGCTGAAACAGACTCTAAAGAGATGCAACATCAAGCCCAACGACCTGGAGTCAGCTGCAGCTAATCGGCCACACTGGCGTTCTTTATGCCACGAAGGGGTCACACACCTTGAGGAGAAACGCATCCAGCATGCTGATCCAGTACCATCTCAGCCTCCTGATCCAGGCCTCGCATGTCCTAACTGTGGCAGGATATGTGGTTCCAGAATCAGGCCTCATAGTTATCTACAGTGGCATCTCTGCCAGCAAAGATAACCACTGACAAACCCATCACATCACAAGGAAGCTACGTCATCTTCGACTACGATGGACTACCAAGGAGGGAAGGAGTGTGTGCGTGCCTGCCTGTCTGCCTGCTTGCGTGTGTGCCTGCGTGCGTGCGTGTCCAAATGGCATGCATGGACCCTTACAGGAAACCCAAATGATGTTAGTGTGAAGACAGAGCTTATTTTTATTCCTCTTTTCATTTTCTAGCAGTCATCTAAGTGTTTGTGACAGACATACTGCACTTTAGCTGGATCCCGGGTCACAAAAAGTACCATGTCTAGCTTTGAATAGTGTATTTTAATGCAATACTTACTTTGATTTATACTTTTTAATAGTGCTTATAAAATATGTGTTTGCAAAATATTAGGTGACATTCATATCCACATAAAGCAGGTACAATGTTTGATTCCTCACTGATGATGTGATTTCCCTTGGAAAACTTTTGTCATGAAGGGGAAGTGCAGCTTGATGTAAAAATAAAAATGTGGGGTAATGAGTATTTTTCTGCATTCATTGTTCAAAATGGGGTGTGACTTGTAGAAGGTGGGTATTCCTCAGTGGGGGAAAGTACATTTAGTCAAGTACTGTACTTAAGTAAAATGTTGGCGTATTTTTACTTTACTTGAGTAGGCCTACTTCCAATTTTCAATAATTTTACTTCTACTCCACTACATCTCAGAGGCAAATATTGTACTTTTCCTCCACTACAATTATTTGACAATTTTAGTTACCAGTTAATTTGTAGATTTTGATTATTATTACAAAACCACTTCAGACCTATAAGATATACCTTGGCCATTTTTAAATAGCTGATCTACAAGTTCACAATGCCTCGCATTAGCTATTTTCAAAAGATTTGTATACATTTGAAAACTTGTGAAATGGGACATTCTGCATAATGAGTACTTTCTACTTTTGGTACTTCAAGTACATTTTGATGCTAATACTTTTGTACTTTTCTTTAATTTTAAGTACATTTTTAATTCCGGAGTTTCACTTGTAACAGAGTATTTTTTACATTGCAGTATTGATACTTTTACTTAAGTAAGAAATGTGAGTACTTTTTCCACCACTGGTATTCCTATCGTTTTTGCAGACTCAGTGTAGATGGAACTGTTCATGATACCCGATATGGTGGGTAACATATCCAACTCTTGCTCATGCAGTATATAGTTAGAATCATTCCCTGGGGTTATTCTAATTTACTTTGGGTACAATAAAAGCCATGTTTGTTATGACAAGACTTGACACATTTCCTCAGTAGAGGAGATCATCTGAGTAATCAGATTACCTCATTTGAACTTTAACCATGATGTGAATCTAACTGCAGCTACTATAGTTTCACTGACTTAAACAAAGCCTGATGCTATCTAAAACAGCAGTAATTACCTTACAAAGCCTCTTTGAACCCTAACACATGTATAGGCTATATTAACTTTACAATTATACATACATGATAAATCATAAATATAAAAAATATATTACATTAATTATATATATTATATAAGAATTTTAAATTAAGTTTACAGCACATCCACCGACAAACATTAGACTGCCTTGAAAGATTAAAAAACAAAGTGTGACTTTAAATTATCAGTCAACACAAGATGCATCGAAATAACATGTGATCTTGCAAAACATTTAAAAAGATGCTTTATTACAAGCTCTAAAACATTCAGAAATATTATTATTAATATACTTACAATGCATGAAAGTGATAAAGTAAGCGAGGATGGGAAGACTCCGACGCATTTTTTCGGCATCATTTGGTCCAAATGAGTTTTTTCACTGGTATAAAACACTCAGGAGAATAGAAATGAGTGCTCTTCTGGAGCAGAGGAGGAGACCATCGGGTCCGGCTGTGATCCACATAAGCGCGCAGTTTACCCGGGCTGAGAGACTCTGAAACACATTCTACTGAAGAGCGTCTCTCCCGATTCAATGAACATTATACATTGTTGCAATGCAATTGGTGACCTATCGCATACGGTGACTCCAGAGGACGCTGTTTGTTTCCTCTCTCAACGGTGGGATGAATTGCCGAATAAAAGTTTTACAACTTGACAATGGGTCTTACGTCTTAGTCTACTTCTACTCTAGACTCTAGCTGTCGTCTCCATTTCCTCCCACAAAGTGACATCAGAAGTTGAACATAATGACCTATAATCACTACCATATTTTCACAGCAAATACATCGACCTCTGGAATGTCTGTGTAGCAGGGAGAATAGTTGGGGTTGAGAATATAGGCTATGCGTACGGTAGGTATACAGCATGTGTGTGTGTGTGTGTGTGTGTGTGTGTGTGTGTGTGTGTGTGTGTGTGTGTGCGTGTGCGTGTGCGCGTGCGCGTGTGTGTGTGCGTGCGTGCGTGCGTGCCTGTCTGTCTGTGTCTGTCTGCCTGCGTGCGTGCGTGCGTGCGTGCGTGCGTGCGTGTGGGTGTGTGATTTATACAGTCAAGTCAGTCACTTGGGTGATAGTATTGGTAAAGTAAAAGAGGCCAAAATGAAAGCTTTCAGCACCATGGACAGCTCACAGCTCTGACACACAGTAATGTAAATGGACAGTCAATCCATTTTTGTTTTCACTGAAAGGTGTGAAAAAGGTACCTGAATGGAGCCTCCAACCTATTTACTGTATAGTCTATGATGAATAGAGAAAATAGCCTGTGTCTATAGACTGATCTATTTTCACTATTATGAATTTATTTTTAATTTATTGACAATTCCTGAAAATCCTTGGACTCTTTTGTTAAATTAGTTTGGACATTATTATGTAGGCACAGATAAACACATCTGTGCCTAACTGCATTTTCTAGTCGAGTTGAGGCATTACATTTTGTTTGACTCGGTTCCACAGATAAATATTTGATCACCATATATGCAAATGTATAGTAATTGCGTTGCGAGGCGTTGTGAGCTTGTAGATCTGCTATTTCCATTTTTACCTCTTCCTTATATTATTTGACAATTTAGCCAATGTTTGACCAGTAGTTTGATGATTACTTTTGATGCAGTATAGGCTAATGGTATTTTTCTTTTCTTTCTTCCTTTTTTTTAGGTATTAAAAAGGTCTTAAAAGTCCTTAAATTTATGACACTTAAATGTCATCTGGGGACGCCCCCAAAATCATGTGGGGACCCCCCTGGGGATCCCGACCCACAGGTTGAGAACCACTGCTCCAACACATAATAGATCACTGAGACTTGTGATTACCTGGTAACGTTGTTGGGGATGCTGAAGGGTGTGTTGGTAAATTATTGTGCAGATGCAGACAGCAGTGAATTTAGTGGGGTGAAGACTAGTCCATCTCATGGGAGTGCAATCTCAGCACAGTAGATTTACAGTCACCACACTGCTTACACCCTCATTATTATGCCCAATGTATGACCTGTATGAACACACTCAATGGACACGTTCACACTGTTACCTGAAGTAGGCTTTTTTATTATCAGGAAGATAATCCTCCTCCTCCTGCCAGAAAGTCATTGCAGCTCCTACCTGGTCACTGGAAGGTATTTGTATCTGCATCAGAATGATTTGGTTTCATTCTTGGGGGTTATATTTCAAACAGTATAGCCCAATCAGACCAATATTATACCTGTAAAAGGCCATACTGTATATGACATAAAAAGCAGCTTTCCTCCTGCCAGAAAGTGATTGCAGCTCCTACCTGGTCACTGGAAGGTATTTTCTGCATCAGAATGGCTTGGTTTCATTCTTGGGTTTTATATTTTAAACAATATTGGGGCGAGTACCTGTAAATGTGGGCCAGTTGTGATACCCTTATCGTATTTTTCATATCTTTTCTGGTAGATCCAGTGACCACTTGGAAAGACAAGTTGGTGATCAAGGAAGAACGTTGACAGCAAGTAAAGACTGCTGAAATTTAAGAAAGACCAGAGGCAGGGTGTGGAGTCTTGGCAGGCCAAAGCGCATCCTCCGTGAGGAGGAATCCACCATTACTCGCTAGGGAAAGGTACATTACAAGATACCCCCGGGTTTGGGCGAGAGTGGGGGAGGATGATCGAACAGGACAGACCAATGTTATGACCACCCATGACGGACAATCGACTACAGAACAGCTAAGCGATTCAACCCAGGTCTGCAGATGTGGGAATGTAAGGGACCAGAGTTGGTCGGCAAGAGAGACACCAGGACAAGTGTGTAGTTTCTTTAAAATGACTTTTTTTATCTTTTCTTTTTCCAATAAATATAAGACATTCATTCTGGCCCAAAACAAATGAAAACAATACACAGGACTGAACTTGACATCAAGACTGAACTAACCAAATGAGACATGAGGGTAGTGGGTGATCAGACCACTCTTGACACAAAGGGGAAGACAAAGAATAACATTTAAACAGACTACAAATATCTACAACATAATCCACTACAGCACTAACTCATATTAAATAAAGAAATTACATACAACTGAAATGCCAATACATTTTCATACGTGTAGTAATACATTCAAACTTATAATAAATCCCTGCCCCTCCCCTTATGCACAGGGGACATGGTGCAGTCCAATTACTAATCAGCTCCTTATAAGCACCTGTGAAGCAGCTAGGCCTTTGCATGGCCAGCAATCTAAACTTCAACACTCCTCAGAACTGATAACTCAACAAAACAAAATAAACTTAAATACCAATTAAATTACTCCTGATAAAACAACTTGACCCAAACAAAAGAACTTAATGGATGTACCCTCCAGTCAGTAACTTTATCATCAAACTTGCAATAAACAGTATGTCCTTTAACCGGTTGTGTGTAGTCCTTTATGCATGTAGTATGTAGTTTGCTGAAAATAAATATAAACTAAATTAATAAAACAAAAAATACAAGTGTCCACCATGTTTTACCAACTTTGTGTGTCAGCTGGTGTGGCCATCACAGGGAAGATATGCAAAAATGAGAAGGGTCTGAAGATTCACCATGGGGAATGCTTGCAACCTTAAAGTAATATGCAATGCACATGGCAACCTGATGGAGGAGAGGCCGGATCAGGACACAAACCACAGTCCCCAGAATCTCCAGGCAAATGATGAAGAGGGGGGCAGGAGCAGCATAGCTGGTGTAACGGAGGCAGCAAGGCACCAGAGTGAGAGGGAAGTCACTCACCATACCAGACGACCTGGTCGCAATACTTGTGTCTATAAATGTGCAAATCCCTATACCTATGTCTGTCTGTGTGTCCGTCTGTCTGTGTCCCTTTTATGCCCATATATGGAGATCCCTGATGTAATCAATATGACGTCATAAAACTGATGTCATAGACTGGCCTCCAAGTACTATGATAATGGCTACTGCAACAGGAATCTGACAACGGGGACAACTGGTGTTGCATAACCGAAGGGGCATGCATCTCCAAATAGTTTTTAATGACAAGCAGTAAGTTAGCAATATGTTTTATTCATTACAAAAGTTCCGGATTGCAGCTTTAACCTCATCAGCCTCCGTTTTTTCCACAAGTCTTCACTCTATCAGTAAGAGTCAGGAGGTTCTGGTGATTAGAGTCACTGTGCCGTGACTGAATGGGCCCCTTTTCAATCCCTCACTGGCAGCACTGACACATTTCCTATGGAAGTGTCCTTGAGAGAGATACAGACTCTGTATCTGTGTACTCATTAGCCACTTTTATACAAAGATCCCACAACAAAGAGCCGTCATTACTGCCAGCTTTGCTTTTTTACACAGAACCAGTGGTGAAGAAAGTACTCAACACCATACTAGAGTATAGATACTCATGGTCAAATGTTGCTCAACCACAACTAAAAGTTGCACTGTCAAATCTGTACTTAAGTTAAAGTACTGGAGCACTTGCTTTAAAAAATACTCAAATATTCAAAAGGACAGGCTTTTAGAAATACTTAGGTATTCAAAAGTACAATCACTGTCCTGCCTTCTGTGCCTTATTTTTTTCATTGGAGTAGCCAATTATTTTTTACCCCTTTTTCTCCCCAATGTAGTCATTATGCCAATTGATTCCTCCACACAAACATTTCTGTGTCGGCACTGCTGTCATATCCTACTGACTCACCTGCCAGTGAAAACCCCCCACTAGGAGGACGTAGTGCCTTCGTCTCACTCCTCCCGCTCAACACTCCCCCGTACACAGGCCAATTGTGTAGACGCTCGACAAAGCCGGATGCACCATAGTGGATTCGAACCCACAGCCTCCGTGATGGTGAGCAGGGACTTATCCACTGCACCACCCGAGTTACCTGCGTGCTGTGCCTTTTACACAGATGTTAATTCGGCTCTGTGACTACCTCTGCCACTGGAGACGGCACAACGATGCTCCCCCAGGAGTACTTTGATTCTTACAGTACAACAATGTAAAAAAAAAGTCTATATTTGTCTGATCACACATCTGCTGCAATAAAACTTTTACAATCATGAGTTGTGAAGCAGTCTAAAAAATGAGTCATGAGCCAGTTAATTCCGCAAATGGCTCCCTTCTTCGTTATATTACGAAGTGCAATTGGTGAAATATTCTATCTCAGCAATATCATTTCTTACTGCAGAGCAAGGGGGTTCGTTTGGGGTTTGGTTTAGAGCCAACGATCCCATCCCTAATCATATAGCTGTCAGTCCAAGTTATTGTCACATGTCTGAACTACAGCATCACTTCCACTTTATTTTGTGTCTTTCCAGCTGGTTTAGGTATTCAGTAAATTTGTGTTTATTGGATGGATGGATGGATGGATGGATGGATGGATGGATGGATGGATGGCAAAAACTGTTATAACCAAAAATACAGAACCAAAACCAACTCAAATAATTGAGAAGCAGGTATATTTATATACATTCGTTGTACAATAGTAGCATACCAAAAAAAGTAAAAATAGAAAATTCAGTATTTTTTTAAATAGTCGTTGAGGCAAAAGTTTGAAATAATCTTGATAATGATTTGAAGTCATATCACTCAGCCCTCAGTCCACCTATGCCTAAAACCCAGGTCACACATTTGCACAAGACGCATCTGAAACGCAAGCCGAGGCGTTAGACCCCTCAGTTTCCCATGATGTCTTGTGGGTAGTCCCGGTAGGCCGGATGCACCACGGTGGACTTGAACCCACAACTTCCGCAGTGGTGGGTAGACACTTTACCACTGCGCCACCCAAGCGCCATCTGGGGAAGGATGTAAGAACATTTATGCAGCATTAAAAGTGCCCAAGAACAGTAGTTTCCATCATTCTCAAATGAAAGAAGTTTGGAACCACAACCTGGCCGCCCAGCCACACAATAATCGGGGACAAAGATAACCAAGAACCCAGTGTTCACTTGAATGAGATCCAGAGTACCTTTTTGGAGATAACCTTACAGAAGGACAACCATTACTAATCAGGCCCTTATGGTAGAGTGGCCAGACGGAGGCCATTCCTCACTGAAAAGGTACATGACAGGCCTGCTGGGAGTTTGCCAAAAGGCACCTGAATGACCCTCAGACAATGAGAAGCAAAATCCTCTGGTCTGATGAAACAAAGACTGAACTACTTCTATTTGCCCACAATTCCCAATGGTGTGTATGGAGGAAACCAGACACTGGGCATCGCCTAGTTATACCATCCCAACAGCATCATGCTGTGGACATGTTTTTTTCTGTGACAGGGATTGGAATACTAGACATGATAAAGGGAAAGATGTATGCAGGAACTGGTCTAGTGAACTGCACCTTAAGAACACACCTGCTGCTGATTCTAGTATAGGACCACAATAGAAACAAGTCCCCAGAACTTTTTTGTGTTTATCCTTTTAGCTCAAATGTCTGACTGTACCATGTGCTGTTGACATTTCTGTCTAATAAAGTATTCAATCAATCAATCAATCAATTCTAATTCTGAAAAAACATGCAGGCTGGGTTGAAGGTTTACATTTGAAGAAGACCAATGGCCCAAAGCATACCGCCAAGAAGACCATAGTGGGAAAACTCTGTAAAAGTAGGGAACTGTGGAGAGAGCTGAAAATAATGGCTGTGTACCAACGCTCAATAGTAAAAAATAATTATAAAAAAATACCATTATTTTGTTATGTTGATTTGTCATTTGTCCAGCACCTGGACTAAAGATTGGATGTGCATGCACTATCTCTTTTGTGTACCAACGCTCCCTGTCCAACCTGGCTGCGCTTGAATGATTCTGCCAAGATGAACAGGAGAAACGTCCAAAAGAAAGGTGTGCCAAGCTTTTATGATCATTCCCCAAGAAGATGCGGGGCTGTCATTTCTGCCGGATGTGGTTTAATCAAGTACTAAGTGAAGGGTCTGAATACTTATTTAAATGGGATATTTCAGTCTTTTTTTTATTTTTTTATAAATCTTTGTTGTGTTTCCATTTTTAATACATTTAAAAGTATTGTGGAATATTGTGTGTAGTGTTGAGAGAAAAGAAAATCAATTTTAAAGCTGCACTACGTATGTAACATTCCTCTTCTACCCCGGACCCGGGTCTCCTGCACAAGTGCTGACATTTTTACCATTGAGCTAATAGCCTGGCTGCTTGCTCAGGGGATAAATTGAATCTTGACCACCAGGTCAGAATTCTTGTTTCAAACCAGAAACAGAATTGTACTGTATGTCAAAGAAAGGTCATGTCTCACCTAGACACAGGATCTAAATGTCTCAATAGAAGAGCAGAATGCGACCACCCCAATTGTATAAGTTATATTGTATAACATACTCTACCATACAGATTGGACAAAATTAAATTTTATACATAAAAAGAAAGTTACATAGTGACCTGAAAGGGTCTAAAAGCTTTCTGTATGCATTATAGATGACAAATCATTTTATACCTGTCAGGTACCTGTCAGTCACACTGACATTTCTGTGTAGCCAATAGCCATTGTGACAGAGAGGCTCTACCTGATAAAACATTTTTAATGTGTCTTTCACAGGAAGAGCCATTTGCCTGGCAGTGTTCTTTCATAATGATCACACCACTTTCAGGGACTCGAGACACAAAACTATCAAGGTGAATTAAGATGTTTATTACGCTTTATATGGTCCTCAAAGACAAAGCCCAGACTGAAAGTCTCTCTGTCCTCTCTGAATGGAGTGTTATTTTTACATTCAAGGGTGTTAGAGTCACATACACATAAAATAAAGCCGGTAGTAGCATTATACAGCAGACATTGAAATTCTAGATTCCCAAATGTGATACACACACATAGCTTACTCATACATAGCCGCGGGAATTTGTTTTGACCGGGGGGTGTGGGTTGAGGAGCGCAAGAAAAATAGGCCTATTTTCTTTTATTACCCTACCTCAGTCACCTCATTATTTATAAGAATAACGTGTCAGATTCCTTTTGCATCAATATTCATTTATTGTCCTAGGTGAGGACGTGAGGGGGTGCGGTATAGGGGTGGGGGCCGCACCCTCAGCACCCCTAGTTCCTGCGGCTATGTACTCTTATGACATTCATTTATTACATATTACATGCTTAAAGGGCAAGAGGTTAGAGGTAGAGGTTTGGGTTGTGTGGTTACCTTGCCATGATGTAACTCCAAAGGTGGACAAGAAATAAAAAATAATTGCTCCATTGATTAGAAATTGATAATTCAAAAGATGCTCCTCATTGACTTACATTGTACGGTAAAACAGCTCTCAAAGTCACTCTATTAGCACGTAAACTAACACAAACGAAGCTGATTCAGACAATATAGAACATCACCAAACCCAGTACTGTTTGCTGTTTTAATAAAAATGTCAACTTCCTGCTGATTTTACTATTTGAAGATCCAGATCCGTGGTCCAGTCCGGGTTTTCTTCTTAATAAAAATAGCTAAATCAATCACATTTGTATTAAAAAAAAAAACAGTACTGGGTTTTTTGATGTGCTATATTGTCTGAATCAACTTTGTTTGCGTTTGTTTATGTCCTAAAAGAGTGACTTTGAGAGCTGTTTTACAGTACAATGTAAGTCAATGAGGAGCATATTTTGAATTATCAATTTCTTATCAATGGAGAAATTATTTCTTGTCCACCTTTGGAGTTACATCATTTATTGACAAACTATGAGAAGAGAATCTTTTTCAAAGACCTTGGGAAGTATCACGTATAGCTTTATAAATGTATCAGCCTTGTTTGATGTCACTGCTATTTGCGGTAGGCCTAATCAGTGAGATGCATCTAGTCATAAAACTCAGTTTGAACAGAGAAAAGGCGGGGCAAACGCTGTGTACATATTTCACTGCAAGGGTTAAGTAGAGCTAAATGGTGTCAATACAAGAACCGAAGAACACCAATTGGTTCCATATATCTTTTAGTACCATTTGACAGCTTTTATGCACTTCATGTGGACTACCGGCAATAAACTAATGCCTCAGTCTGTGCAGTATGCTTGGACTATGCTGTTGTTCTTTCTCATTCTAATGAAGTGATATAAATCCTGTATGGTTTTAATTTTACAATGAATCTTTATGGCTAGATGTTGTTAATTTTCTTTTCTTCTTTTTTTTCATTAAGTTTGCACTTAGATTAAATTAAAGGGATAATATATCTAAATACTGAATCAAGCAACTTAAAAACTGTCCTGGGTGCTCACAAAAGCCTGAGTAGACGTTACAATGACCCCAAACATGTTTGAAAGTGAAATATCCCTTTAACACTGAGGATTTTACTGTATAGATTGGGATCCCAGAGGGGTCTGTGGCCTATAATTCATATCAAACCTGGGGTCCGTGAAATTAAAAAAGGTTGAGAATCACCGCATTTGACCAAATTACGATGCTTTACATGAGATGATACAGTTATTCAAAGTAACAATAAGCAAAACAGTTGAATATGCTCAAATTAACATCTGGCAAACAACAATGGGTAAGCAATGTAGTGTCTCAAGTGTCCTCAAAACTACCTGTGGTTTTTAATGTCATTCTCTGTGCTGTACAGTCAATTGGTGAAATACATACAATACAAGAGCTCTGATGTTTACCTGGTATCCTAGTTACTTCGTAGCACGTCATTAATTCATTTGTACACGACCATCTTGTTGTTTGTTGCAAAATGGCAACATTTTAAATTGTAAAAGAGTAACAACAATAATTTCATACTGTAGAATATTGCCCCATGTCAGTTAAAAGGCAGATTTCTATACTGTATGTCCTGACCGGACTGATAAGATGTGTGCAGTGATGCTGTGGTCTGACTTGGATGCACTCTTAGGTTATCAGTGAGTTAACAGCCCTCACTTCCTTGGCTCACATTCGTACACCATTTTAATCAAGTACATTCTGGAGGGGAGCCAGCTAGCCTGAACTTTCACTGCACAGTGCACACCATAAAAACGGAAAATAGCTCAGAAAACAGATGGGGAGCAGAGCTTATAGACAGTTATACTTTATATTTAGGTAGATCATAGCAGCTTTATCACACATTGTGAATTTGACAAAGTCAAAAAACGTGCACACTACACTACACTACACTACACACAAAATTGTTGGCAACCTCCATGTGATGGTCATCTGTCCATTATTTCTTTACTTGATTAAGGCAATGCTGTTGAAATATTCTTCTTCATAAGCTTTATCATTTTGCATTGGACCTATATGCAGCTGCTCTTTCATTCTTCCTAGAGGGGAGGATGTAAACCAGTGGTTCTCAAAAACATTTCATGTCAAGGAGCAAGTGGATATGTATTTAGCTGCAGACCCTCATCTGAAAAGATTTTGTGACAGGACCCCCAGAAGAGAAGATTTGTGTAAAACAAAAAATGTAATATATATATATATATATATATATATATATATATATATATATATATATATATATATATATATATATATATATATATATATATATATATATATATATTTCCAAATCTTTCAAAAATAGCTGATCGTTTTTGAATAACCAAAGTATCAAATAGGGTTAAAGTGGTTAAACTGAAGTGACGCTATTAGCAAATGTTGCTGGGGAGTGGGGACCCCTTGGAAACCCTTCAAGGACCCCTGGGGATTCCTGGACCCCAGAACCATTGCTTAGAGACAATCAGTCAGCTCAACAGCATGACTGGTGTTATTGTTATCGTGTATTTGGAGTAGTTCACTTAGTTTAGCATTTGTTTGCACATATGATTTGTAAAGCACAGTGAGTACAAATTATAGAGCTTGAGGGAAAATAATCAAATAGAAAAAAAAACTAAAATAAATAAAAAACAGGGAAATGAAAATAAATTACCATAACATTTTACGGGAAACAAAATCAAAGGGAAAAGGGAGATAATCCTGTACCCTGTCACGGCCAATCAGCCAGGTGGCACTCTGGCACAGCCTCTTGACAAACGGCCCAGTCTCCGCATTATGAAAGACAGAGTTTATGGGTAAGTGTCACACAGGGGCCATGTATGACAGACTGAAGGTGGGATGCGCTGACAGTGATGAGAAAGAGTGTGTGCGGGGAAGGCACAGGACAGGTGATTTTTCTGAATGCCAGGGATGCCTGATAGAAGAAAGATGGCTAATCAAAGAATTGCTGCTGCTGCAGTACCATGTTGCACCGCTGCAGTCCTGCCCTGTGAGGGGCATATATCAAGTAGGCAGTTCATTACCTGGAGTGCTTGGCTCCCATAGCAGACAGTCTCAAACCTCATGTGAAGATATCGATTTCCTACCATCCACTGGTTGCAGGAGGGCGACAGTCTCATTGCTCCACATGTAATGTTTCAGTGTGCTGCCATAATCTATGGATACATACTTGCATGAGTGCCTGTGTGTGTGTGTGTGTGTGTGTGTGTGTGTGTGTGTGTGTGTGTGTGTGTGTGTTTTGAGATCTGCCCCAGCCTCAGTGCCTGAACCTTGTAATAAACTTATAGCATCAAACCAGTGAATGTATCATTAACCTATATATGCTAATGCTCCATTGCTCACCACACAGCCCCAACCCCAAACTGGTAGACAATGGAATTACAATAAAAAGCTGTTGAATGTGCATGGGGAAGAGACACAATCTGCAATACTTCATGCTGAGGGAGTGTAAATGATGAATGGTCAGAATAACCCTGCATGGGGGACACCTGCAGACAGGCCAGACCTTTATGTAACCCCCTGACTGTGCTACGCTGTGCCATTCTTCACAGCCCAGCAGTGCATCGCGACGCATTGTGAGCTTGTAGATCGGCTATTTTCAAATGGCCAAAATGTATATAGGGCCGAAGTGGTTAATGTATGTTTTGTAATAATAATCTAAATCTACAAAGTAACTACTCTAGTAACGTAAGTAAAGTTTTCAAATAATTGTAGTGTAGAAAAAGTAAGACATTTGCCTCTGATATGTAGTGGAGTAGCAGTAAAAGTACTGAAAATTGGAAATTCTCCAGTAAAGTAGCATTAAAATACCTCAAAATTTTATGTACAGTACTTGAGTAACTGTACTTAGTTACTTTACACCGCAGCCCAGGGAGAGACTATTGTGAAGCACTGCCTCACAATTCCTGAGGAAATCCATTGGTCTGGAGTGGGCCCTGAGATAGTTAAAGAGCGTGGTTGTCTCAACCATCAAAAACTAAGAGACGGCAAGCAGTGCTAATAGGCACCGTGCAAAACTGTAGTCATGGGTTCCCAGAAGGTGGTATGCCGTTCCCATAGCTTCATTTGAAGGGCTCGGCAGCAGATTTGAACGAGAAATCTACATAAAGTAATTTCTGTTTCCCGTTCAAAACTGCTGCAGAGGGTATGCCCCTTTCGCATGATGGTGCAGCGTATCTTCTGTATGTTGCTAGTGTACTCTGAAGAGAAAGGAATGTAAAGTCAGAACGTTTGTTGTCACATCACAGGTTTACAGGTGTAAAGAAGTGGGTGAAATTCTTATATAGGCAAGCTCTATCATTCATCATTTTCAGGGAAAAGGGGTGTGGTAGAGAGAGGAAGTGCAAGGAGAAAACATAACCAAAGATAATATCTTTGGTTATGTTTTCTCCTTGCACTCCCTCTATGTATACATAAAAAGTGGCAGGTAGGTAAATTACATGAGGCTAGACATCGGTAGGTCCACATTAGGAAGGTAGTCTGCATATAAGGTAAAATCACAGTACAGTGAAATCCATATACTGTGTAGATAATCCACATAGGAAAGTATAGTCCCCACACAAATCCACACAAAGGAAGGTAATCCAACATGGAAAAACAGTCCGTCAAGGAAAGTGTTCCAGTGGCTTACATACTGTAGATTCCGGCACTCTACATTCTAGCATTGAATAAGAAAATATTGATTATTCTGTTTGACAGAGCCTCATCATAAATGTCTCAGTGTAAATTAATATTGCCCACCACAGACATCTTTTATAGATACTCCCGACCTTGGAAAGTAGTTTACAGAAAGTAATCAATCAACATTGGGCTTGTTTTTGCCAAGATATTTGCAATGGGGAATTCAAATGTAGATAAGATTTGAATTATATTTCACTGGGTATAAAAAATTTAATTTTACAAGTTCTCTGGATCAGTGAAGGTTTTAAAATAATGTTCTAGGAAAGTGAATCGTGTGTGTGTGTGTGTGTGTGTGTGTGTGTGTGTGTGTGTGTGTGTGTGTGTGTGTGTGTGTGTGTGTGTGTGTTTGCATATTGTTGCACCTGTCTGCGTGTGCACATGTACTGTATACATGTGTTGTGTGCAATTCTGTATGTATATGAGTGTAATTTGAAAAACAGAACGATCCTCCGCGTTAACACAGCTGTGAAATTGATCCCATTTGTCACTGCTCAGGTTTTCTTTTTTTTACATAGGCACTATTTACTGACATGCATCCCCACAATCACGGCTGACTGGAATCAATTCTTTCTGCCCCAGATGAGATCTTAATGTGCTTGGAAAGGTGTGTCTAAAGCCTCTAGACTATGGGGTCGATTGATGCAAGGACAAATTATGTCTATCTGTAAATCTCTTGTGCTTTTTTGGTCCAAGGGAAAAGACAGGTAACAAAACGAACACAAAACTACTCAAGATGAAAGAAAGAGATCATAGATAGATGTTTGGTAGGTAGGTAGGTAGGTAGGTATAGGCAGGCAGGCAGGCAGGCAGACAGAGACAACTATGTAAGAGACTTCTGAGGATTGCCTGTCTATGTACAACATGTATAACCCATTCTCTCACTTCAGTATGTGCACACAGAGCAAGTGTTTGGAAGGAGAATGAGTTCGCTGAAGTTTACAGAGTGTCATCCTCAGCTGCATGAACAGCACATTTTGATTTAAAGAGAAGTGACAAGTGACTCTGTAAGCCAAGAGATCTCAATTCTTACACCTCAATGGTTACATAGAGACAGGCTGAAAAGACAGAAGAAAGTAGTGTGTTAAATCAGAGTTAAGCAAAACACTCAAAGTCACAGTTGTACATACCAATCTTGTCTACTAGGAATATAAAAAGGATTTGCCTTTCAATAAAACCACATTTGATAGACATACGTATCACCCACATGATTAGAGAGCATTTTATATTTTTGTAATCAGTTATTTCCTGCGTAATCGATAAATAAAACTGACGTGTGTAATATGGAGAGCATTGCATTGGGCGACGCACAGATTGTCTTCTTTAAATAGACTATCATCTTATATAAACACAATTGACACAAGGAATTGACACCCTTCCTTCTGCTGATTATAGGAAAATTAGAATCACAGAGATTTGTTGACAATAATAGAGAGGTGCGTGCCTGGCTGTCTCCACGAATCCATTGCAGCCTGTGCGCTCTTGCGGGTGGTATTAGAAAAAAAAACACCCGCTTTACCAAAGGTGTGTGGGCAGAATAGCAATTTTGGGCAACACTCCCACCACCTTACGTCTAAAATACACTTTTTGGCCAGAAAAGAAAATATTTCACCGGAAGGAAGAATCTGGTCTGTAGAGGGCACTGTGGAGTAACCAAAATCTTTTCTTCCTTCCGGTGAAATGTTGTCTTTTCTGGTCAAAAAGTGTATTTTAACAGTGAGGTGGGGGCTCAGAGTGTTCCCACTTGAGTAGAGTAGGCTTTCAACTCCATAAAACCGTCTTTGTTTTGGTGAGTAGCAAAAGTGTATTTTCTATTTTTACTGCAGACTAGAGGCTGCGCAACCGCGGTGCGAGGGGAAAGAATCGATAGTACCATAGCGTTCATCAGGAGAACGCCTTCTAACGCTATGGACCAGAGCTAGTCCTCAGCTACATACAGTATATGCACTTAGCTGTAGTTTAGGGTTGTAAACTACAGCTAATATGCACTCAAACCACTGAACTTCTCCATGAATTGACTTCTGGTGTAGGCCTACCAGGAAAGATTGTCTCAGAGTTTTGTATGCAACGATTCAGAAAGACATATACAATTATAAAGTGATATTGTTAGTGTTTTTTCATATTTCACAAAATAACCTAATTTTATGAAGAAGGTTTTCTTTCTACCACAAGCTATTTACATGTGTTGTTAGATGTTAGCACCAAAGACACGTTGCAGTTATTGAGTTGAGTTCAAATAAGTAGCTCACTAAAGCACAACTCTGTTACCTACTCAATATTTATACACATTCTCTAGTATGTTATTTTCATGCAAGCAGTCATTTTGTGTGTGCTGTGCGTGTGCGTGTGCGTGTGTGTGTGTGTGTGTGTGTGTCAAATCTTTGAATACTTCATTTTGGGATGTTCCTCTCACAACATCCCGTTTATCGCTGGTGGTTGAAATGCCCACAGGCACCTTTGAAGCTTTCATATAATCAGGCACTCAGGACTCGTTTGAGATAAATAGGAGTATACGGAAAGCTTCAGACATACTGGTGATGGAGTAGTGGGCGAAAGTGTGAACCCTGCTTTTTATTGAACTCTGGAAGCTAACACCTCTCCTGGGGCTCATACACAGGGTCAAAATGGAGACCTGGCCAGATTGGATCAATGCATATAAATGCAGGACATGGAAATGACTCGCCTTAGCCTGGACAGGAGTGTGCAGAGAGGTATCCATGGCTAGGAGGCTCCCAGTGGGAAGATATATCTGGAGGACCACATGATTGAAGTACACTTCCTATGTGTCCCACTCGGTGCAAACTCCCATCCCTCAATGGATCAGCACTGCAGGAAGGGGACAAATACTGCTCCAGCAATGCTGGCATTTAGAAAATATAACATGGCATACAAAAGTGGAGAGAGGACCACTGCCACTGCCTTGATACAGACAGAGTAAAAAACCTTTGGTGCAAATGGCTTGGAGGTGCTCTTTGGTACAGGAGAATATATCAAGAAAAGCAGAAACCAAGGCACTCAACCAGTATACAGCTAAAGTGCCTTGAATTGAATTGCATGTTCAAAATGGAACTTCTCTATTTTGCCAGGCATTTTAACAGTATGGCACTCAACTGCTGGTTGAGTGCCTTGGTTTCTGCCTTTTTTTGTTCATGTTTTAGAATCACAACATGACAGCATTTGTGGATGCGTTTGTCTGTGTTTTGAAATTGTACTGTGTAAAGTAACTGTAATTCTTAGTGAGGCCCTCGTGCAAATAGAAGCATAAACTGTGGCAATCGTTGTGCCATTCTCTGCCCATTAAGCTATAGATTTCCAGATATTAAAATAAGGCAGGCAGGACTGGAGTCATTAGCCTAATTGGTCTGCAGTTTGTATTTGTATCACATGCACTCTGAGCTTTGCCTAAAATCAAAGCTTGTCTGGCACCAGAGTGAGAGAAAATTGGCTTTTTATGAAGTTCTGCAAGATCGCCTAATTCAGTGGTTCTCAAGGTGGGGCCCGGGAACCCCCAGATGTCCTTGAGGGGGGATTATACAGGACTTTTACACTCTACATTGTGGTATTGCTACTTTTGCTTAAGTAAAAAACATCTGATTACTTCTTCCACCATTGCTTTGTACCCCCCAGTTGGTCCAATACGCCGCTCAGTGGCTCACAATGGATGAGTGTGGTTGTTCTGGACTGTTCCCTGGCACCGGTGTGTGTCATTGGAAGAATGTGAAGCAATGTGACTGTGAAAAAATTGTGTTCCATCAATCTTGTTAGATGAACGGTGCTTTCAGATTTATAAACAACAATACAATTCACTAAGACTTCTGGGACACTAAAGTGGCCTAAAGTGATGTAGCAGTTGGCAGCTCTCTTCATGGAGAAGAGCATTAGCTCAAAACATCACCTGTGGATGTGCCAATAAATTGCACTTAACAGGGCATGAAACCCTAGGCTGATTTTGTAGTTTGTTTTCCAGTTCAGGTTCAAAAGTGCAGCAGATAAAAAACATGGCAAGTTTAGCAAGTAAGCAATGAAAGGATTTTCCGCACTCTCTTCAGTTATTTCTTATCTTCTTTTTTATTAGGTTCACAGCAGCAGCAGTCTATTTAGAGAAACGGACACGTTTCAGCACATCGGCCTTCCTCAGTGTTTCAAACTAGAATACATCAAAAGGAAGTGACATATAAAGCTATGCGATAGTGTACAGCTGTGTCTCATTAGTGAATACAATTCACTCATAATTCATAATACTGTAAATGTTTACATTAAAATGCAAAAAGAAATCCCACCGCAATTTTGTTTTACCTATGGGGCGGAATCTGCCAATGCTTTTTCAATGAGAATGCGTGGATTCATGGTCTTGCGTATCTTTCCGCTTGTCGCACACACCTTGTGTTTATGCGCTCTATGCTGCTTTTCCCCCTCTGTCCAATTGGGTCAAAGGCGGGTCAAAGGCGGACCGTCCCAATACTCAGGAAGCGACATGGTGCTTGCGATAGAGCAACTGGTTGTAGCTGTTGCATGGGAGGGTCCTGAAAGTGAGTGACAGGTGGGGCAACTATTTTTTGGTATAACTATCTTATACTGTAAATAGTACTAGTATTTTACAGTTTTTTACAGTTTCCACAAGCACCACAACCACATAATTCGATTTACAGAAAACAATTCAATAACAGCTCTTAATTCAATCCCTTTGGGAACTCTGTATTTAGGAAATGGATCCAGTAAGCCGTCCTCCACACCACAGTCTCCACCCTGAGGGTATAAGAGCACCAATGTGAGGATATTGTTTGTGGACTACAGCTCTGCTTTCAACAGCATAGTTCTCTCCAGGCTCGTCAGCAAGCTTCAGGACCTGGGCCTGAATACATCCTTGAGGGAGAGGATCCTGGACTTCCTGGTGGACTGTCCCCAGGTGGTGACTTGGGACTGCCATGTCCCTGACTGTAGTCTCCAAAAAGGCCCAACAGCGACTATGCCTCAGGCGCATGAAGAAATTTGGCCTGAGTCCCCAAACCATCAGGGACTTCTACAGAGGCACAATACAGAGCCTTCTGACCAGCAGCTTCACATCCTGGTAAGGCAGCTGCACTGACAGAGACTGCAACGTGCTGAGGACGGTGGTGGTACGTACTGCCAAAAACATCACTGGGCAGTGGTGGAAAAAGTACTCAGATATTTTACTTAGGTAAAAGTAGCAATACCACAATATAAAAATACTCTGTTACAAGTGAAAGGCCTGTGTTCAAAATGTTACTTGAGTAAAAGTACAAAAGTATTGGCATCAAAATATACAAAAGTACCAAAAGTACTAAAATGTCTGAAAATAGCAGATCTACAGCTTGTAGATCGGCAATTTTCAAATAGCCTAGGTATAAAATAGGCCTGAAGTGGTTAAAGTATGTCTTATAATTAATATCTGCGGAGTAACTAAAGTGTTAAAATAATTATAGTGGCGCAAAAGTACTAATACTCAAGTAAAGTAAAGAAAATAATTCAATATTTTACTTAAGTACAGTACTTGAGTAAATGTAGTTAGTTACTTTACACCACTGTCACTGGGTGACAGCTGCCAACATAGTCTGGAGGACGTCTTCACCAGTAGCGCTGCCTCAAAGCCTGTTCTCCTCTCTGCAGTCCCAGAGACTGAAGGAGTACTAAGATCCCTTAAGCAGGCTGAGGAACAAAAAGAAAGAGTGACTGTGCAATTACTCAAGTTCACACATGCACTTTGTTTAGTGATTATTGTCCTGTTTTTTATTGTGTGCTTTTTGGTTGTAGGTGTGCTTTAACTTTAGGTTGTCCTTTTTACACTATTGTTATTCATGTTTTCATTGTGGTGGAGCTTCTCAGCTTAAGATGTTCACATGGATGTACCGGAACATCTGCAGTAAGTGACAAATAAAACTGAATCTGAATCCAAAAATCACATCCTTTATTAATTTGATTAGCTGCTGTGTTGTTACATCACAGTACTATACAGTAGGTTCAGTCTTATGCAGCCTGCCAAGTTATTACCCTGCTGTAGTTTTAAACCTGAACTGAAAAACAAACGACAAAATCAGCCTAGGGGTTCATCCCCCTTTAAGGAAGCTACAGTGCAGTGCTGCGGACCAGCACCTATCTTAATAAACCCTCTATACTTAGTACACTTGACCAGGGTCGGCTCTGTACTTGGTCCGCTCTTTTCCCCCTTCTACACCAAATCTCTTTGATAAAAAAAAGATGAGCTACAATCTCACTATGCGTTGCAACACGGGTTGTAAGCTTGTAGATCTGCTATTTTTGATGAATGTTCACCTATAAGAATAAGGATGCTGGGGGCTTACAGTAAGTGGTTAAATGGTATTTGCATATGCATGGCTACTATGCATTGTTTGTCAACTCTCTTCATGAAATATGTTTTTCATGTGATTCATGACTGACCTGTATTGTACTAGAGCCAACATGATGCAACCTAATATACTCCCTGTTTAGTATAGCCTAATGGCATCATACATCCGCCCAGGATTACAGTATGTCTCTATGATTCAATTTACTGGCATGCCTTACCAATTTAACCATCTCCCCAGGGACTGAGCATGGAGATGATGAGACCCCCTGTCTGCTGCACTAACCAGGAGACCACAGAAGCAGTCATCAAATCAGAGGAATCTCACCAGACTGGGGGTTTGGGAAGAGAGGAGTGACAGATTGTTGTTGACATTATGTTGTGTGTCTGTCTGGACAGGCTGCTCATGATCTAAGTCAGAGCTACTGAACTAACACCAAGCAGTGGAGAGGTGCGGTACGGTATTGAAAATGGTATAGATAGACAACCTTTTTCTCAGCCGATACTGACAATAAGCCTCTCTGACCTATACTGTACTTATTCATTCTATACTAATTTTGTTCAAATATGAATTATATGTAGATTGTGCACCAAATATTATTATGTGTGGCTCTATTTAAGTGGACAGATTTTGTTGTCTAGGGGTGTGAATTTGATTTATATACATAATATTTCAATATCTGCAGGGGCACAGTGGCGCAGTCGGTGGCGCTGTCGCCTCACAGCAGCTAGAAGGTCCTGGGTTCAATTCCCGCCGGGGACGCTGTGGGCGCTGGGGGCGTGTCCTCTCCTCCGCGTCATCAGTGCCCATACCCTAGGTGGGTTTGGCGAAAGGGCCTTTCTGTGTGGAGTTTGCATGTTTTCCCCGTGTCTCCTAGGGTAGGTACCCTCACAAAAAACATGCAGTAATCCTGGTCTCTATACTGCCTCACCCTGGTCAGCCAGGGCGCCTGATGGAGGGGAAAGGAACTGGTTGAAATGACATGTTCCTTCCACGCGTTAAGTCCAACCAATTTTTATTTATTTTTTTAATATGAATGTAAATAACCTCGCAATTGTATGCACACAATTTATTTTGGGCTAGTGGTGATATTTCTTTTGGGAATTTCAAACAGGTATACACTAATGTAATACCTATGTTTGTCATTAACTGTAATATAGAGTGTGTGTGTGTGTGTGTGTGTGTGTGCGCGTGCATGCATGCATGTGCGTGAGCGCGCGTGTATTAGCATACAGAGGACATAACCGGAGATTGAAATTTTATGCTGAGGTTGGTAAGTAGTCCAAGGTCCATATGGAATTTGATACCTTAATTGTTTCATATGCCCTTGATGTCTAATGCAATTAACGACTCATTTGTTTGTCTAACCTGACATTATTGCCATGCGGTTTCCATTTTTGGTCCAATATATTAAAGACAGGTTTGAAGAAGACTAATTGATTTATTAGACTGTAGAGCTGCTGTCAGCTATAAATGCATGTGATAATATTTCATTGTTGTGCTTGAATGTCAGGCTGGGTGATGCCGTAAAACAGCCATCTGTTGGCATTCAACCAGTGGGCCAGTTTAGGGAAATGTCCTTGGCTGGATCAGAGCCCTAATATCACATAACCTATTCTGGCCTGCCAATCTTATGGGGTGAATTATCTCCCTGTAAATCTACAGCATAGCGACTGAACTGGAGGACATCCAAAGAGTTGGTGGTGGACTAATACTAATGAGATCCTTGTAGACTTTTGGCCAAGGAAAGTAATATCTCACACCACTTGCGTTGTTGGGATGAAAACACGGCTAACTTAATCTATAGTTTTCTTAATGCAGTAACATAAAATCAACAATACCAGCAAGTCAGCAACAGCAGTAGCTTTCACAGTACAGTGAGTATGTATATCTTGACAAAATGTTACCTGTAAGGGGCGTGCAACATGGTGTTTCTTTGAAAATGGGCTGCTTCTTTCATCTACCCTAATCTACTGTTGAAGATATTCTGACCTATCTGACGAGCCATGTCTTATCAAGTCTAAAGCCTAGTTCAGACCAATTAAAGATTCACAATCAGATTAAACTTAATTCTGGGATCTTGGAGACCTTCCAGTTCCCAAGCCTGCACTCATGATGCACGTAGTGAGCTTGTAGATCTGCTACTTTCGACGCGTGACAACGTCATTCTATGGAGCATAAATGTAAGCATTGGACCTTTGCAGAGAAAAGTCACAGTGGTCTGAATTACACTTTAAAGGGCTTCACTTCTTCCCCAGCCCTTGACCTGATGAGAAGAGTTAGGTCACCCCTGGTAGAGGTAAATTGGATATGTCTAAAGTTTTCAGGGTTCCAGATGGTGAGCTACTCCCTTCTGGGACCCTCTCTTCCAAAAGTTTTCAAAATAAATGGAATCGTAGGTGGGAAAAGCTGTCTGCCACATACAGTAGAGTGTCTGAGCACAGGTGCCGTATAGGGCCCCTCCTCACTGTGACATCTTGTCCCCTGTGTCCACACCTTCCTCACACATTTACACACACAGACTTGACCTGTCTTTTAAGGCAACTTGGTAAGAGATAAAGTTTTGAACTTCCGTCAAGGTTTATCTCAGTTGATACTCCTCACAGATGTGCCATGAGTCAGCATGCGTGCGTGTCTGCGTGTGTGTGTGCGTGCGTGTGTATGTGGGATAGAGACTTCTTTTTTCTTTTGTAAGGACAGGGGGTGTCGTTTGTTTCCTTAGTTAATCTTTTATTAAAACATACTTATATCTGCCGTGCCGCCAGGAGGTACAGATGCCACTTGGGAATTGCAAGGTTCCCGGTTCGATCCCCCTGCGATAGTGTTGAAGTGTCTTTGAGCATGACACTTAACCCCTAACTGTTCCTGAGGCGCAGGTCGGTAGATCCCATGGTTTCCTCCGCCGACGGTGTGTGTGTGAATGCGTAGCGCTTTGGATAAAGGCCCGATATAACTGCGCCATTTAGCATTTATCGAAAGGCCTTTCCATAATTTTAAAATGGTTTGATTCTCATTGTAATTTTTTATTTTACAGCGTGGCACTGTAGGGGCCAAGCCATAGAAGAGCATCTGTCTTACAATGTGTGCGCATGCATGCATGCATGCATGCGTCAGTCAGTCTGTCTGTCTGTCTGTCTGTCTGTCTGCCCAGAGCTAATCTCGCAAACGGTAACACAGATCAGCGCCAAAGGTGTGCACACTGCCAGTAGGCCAAGGAAGTAGCATCCACGTGATCTTTTTATTTATTTATTTGTAATACTTTTATAAATATTTTACTTGTAAGCTGTTTATTTTGCGTTTTTATATAAATACCGGAGATTCGGAGTTTGGGCTAGGGGATCTACCGTCGCCATGGTTACAGCCCCGCAAGCTATGGGATGATCAAACTGCGCATGTGTGGAATTACTGCACGCTGCAGAGTGCCGAGCAATCTTCGCTCCTACTCTCACCTATGGTCATGAAGTGTGGGTCATGACCGAAAGAATAAGGTCGCGGGTATCTCCCTTAGAGATAGGGTTAGAAGTTCAGTCACCCGAGAGAGACTCGGAGTAGAGCCACTGCTCCTTCGCTTGGAAAGGAGCCAGCTTAGGTGGTTTGGACATCTAGTACGGATGCCTCCTGAGCGTCTCCCTAGGGAGGTCCTCGCTGCACGTCCCATGGAGGAGACCCCGGGGCAGACCAAGGACCAGGTAGGGGGTTTACATCTCCACACTGGCCTGGGAACGCCTCGGGATCCCCCAGGAGGAAGTGGCTAATGTTGCTCAGGAGAGGAAAGTCTGGAGCTCTCTGCTGGAACTGTTTTGACATTAGCCTATTATAGCGCCACCAGGAGGTAATAACGTACCTGACCTGGCGGAGACTTGTGCTCCGAAGAGCACTTTTTCTAGTTTGTTAATAAATTATTGTTACTTTTTGCACTACCACTGTGCCCTCCTCAATTTGTCATGTCCCCACGGGCCGGGTTGTGACATATTATTTCTTCAGTTTTATGTTAAGCATAATGTAACTTTGTTTTGATAAGTGCTCTACAGCCTGAATAAAGTTTATTATTAGGTTTATTATTCTCTTCACTTTTCTCTCCACTTTAACTATTCCTGATCTATTTAGCTGTAACATAGCACACATTAACAGCGGGCTGATTGATGGAATGAGGGATTTATGTGAAGTTTGATCTCTGATTTGGCCTTGTGCCTTGCTCTTTGCTGTGTTTCCTCTGCTCCAGCGCAAGTGAGTGTTTAAATGTCAGCACCTCGGTTCATAACTCTGTGGCCCAGGCCTGAGTAAGCGTTGCTCGCTGCTTGTACCTTCCCATTTCCAGGCCCCCTGCCCTTGGGGCCGCTGGCATATGATTTAGGTGATATTTGTCCTCTTAGCTAATTGATTTAGGTTGGGCCGACTTTCCCCATTGTCAGCCTGTCAGGGCCCCCCTCTCTGGCCCTGTAAACTGTATTTGCATTACGACTGATAGATTGGCATTGGTGCGCTCATTTACGAGACCCTTCTACCAGCCCAGAGAGCTTGCCAGAGCAGCACTAGCCCTGGAGAGAAAATGGACTTGGGCTCGAATGTGATTAGGCAGCAGTTTACTTGGTTAAGGCCACATGAGGAGCTGCAGATCCCAGCGAACAATGATGATCAACAGATAGCCTTTATTGAATTAGACTAGCAGGCTAATTCAATACATTTATCAATTACACCTAAAGCTTTATGAAAAAAAAAAAAGATAATAATTTGTGCAGAATATAATATATTACAGTAATATAGAACAGTTTAGGTATGTACTGTATGTGTGTTGGTTAGCTCAAGGCCTAAAAATCCTTTTACATCCCATGTGTTGTCTTTTCATTTCAGAAACAGTACATATTCTGACCTTGTAGATTCGATATTTTTGCTATTTTCGGAATAGTTTAAAAGTGTTTAATGTTGTAATTTCTGCTAAATGTCTGTCTGGACACTGGTGGTGATATCATTGCTTTTCAAGGTGACATTTGTTCTTTGCTCAGTACTTTTGGAGAGTGATGGGTCTCAGTGGGGCCGTTTGGGGAGGCGCTTGAACAGGAATGACAAGTGTATTTTTAATCTCACTTTGGAAGATGTGTGTATAAAAGGTGTAACTACAGTACAGTAACGTTTAGTATACAGTATATTATTTTGAATTTAAAGCCTCACTATGTCACTTTTTTTAATTAATACATTTTGTCCAATCTGTAATAACATAGAGTATGTTTATACAATATAACTTATACAATGTTGTGTCCCTGCTCTTCTATTGAGACATTTAGATTGTGTCAAAGGTCATGTCTCACTAGACACAGGATCGGACAAGAATTTTGACCTGATGGTCAAGATTCAAGAGGAAAGTTACATATAAATGTTAATGATAAAGAGATACAAACACGTAATTGTATGAAATGATATCCTGTATCTGTGATAATAAAGCGCTTATCTTATGTAACCAGCATTAATCAATACATTTATTCAATAATATAACTTTTGATATTATTCATCATATATTTATAACACGTTGCTCTTCTTGCCAGTCAGAACAAAAAATAGGATTCTATTATTTGACTGGTTTTGCTTGCCTCAATGTAAATCTTTCTTCGATTCTTCCTTTTAACATTGTAACATTTTTGCAGGCATCAAATCCACCTTAATACTTGAGGTTAGCCAGATGAAACAGAAGGAGTCAGCAGAAGCTCCCATTTGGATCTCTTGCAGTGTCACAGTGGAAAAGATAAATTCACATCGTTATTACATCATAAAGCAGCAACTGCCCTGAACTGGGGTCTGTTGTGCCAGGGTGGAATAAACATAAAGGCAGGAGGCGATGGTGCCCTCTGGACCTACATGATAACAGGTGAAAAACCCCATTAGCCAGGACACATTACAGTAGCTCTCTTAGTTGTAATGCAAGCCCTACTTCGTCTACTGTTTGTCTCTTGTCATTGTCTGCCATTTGCCGTCTCAATTGATTGAGTTCAGAAAGTGTCACAGGGATGCTGTCGTAATTAAATTTCAGCCCACTATCATTTTCCTTTCTGTCATTCTTGTCAAAGTGGTACCCATGGGTGCTTTCCTATAGCATACTAATAGTCCTGATGATATGTTCCCTGGTTTGACCCCCACAGAAGCTCTCTATTGTAATCATATAAATGGTTATACATAAACGATATCATAACATTATTCACACCTTTTTGTTTTGTTTATTTTTACCTTTATAAATCCTGGGAACGTCTGCAGAGGTATACAGTACAGTGAATTATTATTTTCAGTAGTGCTCTGCTACCCATCCACTTCCCAAAGTAAAGTAACTGCGGTCCTCTGAGCGGCTGGGTGGTATGAAGCTGACACAAAGCTTGTCAACAACTGCAATAATAATAATAATGATAATAACAACAATAATAATAATAATAAATAAATAAATAATTGTGAACACTTTTATTGTTGTGGTATTTGCCAAGCACATACCGGACCTGGTATTCATCCTCTGTATTTACCCATTATTAATGGGGATCGAACCATGTACCTTGCGATTCCCAAATGACCACTGAAGCTCCTGAGCCACTGCCTCCTAAAAAGCAGAAGCTTATTTCTAACTTTTATTGAAAGTCTCCCAGAGACTTTGGCCTTATCTGTTTCAAGTGGTTTCAGTGTCTTTTACAAGTTTTCTGGGTGCTGTGCCAGGTTCTTCAACAAAACCTTGGATAAAATCTTTTGTAGCCCTCAGGAGGGCAGTTCCCCAAAATGTTAACTCTTTTGCCCTTACATCTCCTGCTGTAAAGACTGCAGGAGATACAGTTGAGATGCTTGGGCTCAGCTCCATGTCCCCTATTATGTTGAGTTATGTGATAGGTTTATGTCAATGTTTCATTTTATATTTTCATATAGAGCAATTATAGATTCATTTTGGAAATTCTGAATGGCAGCCAGTTTGAACTTTGCAGCCACCCTGTCTTTTCGTCCTCTGTACCTGCCTGCAGGTCTGATCATTTTACATATTTCATGTTAGCCATTAAGCGGTCATAACTTACACTGACTGAGAAAGCTTATTAAAGGACCATACACGTTGTCTTTGTCATGTGTCAACATCCTCCACATAGTTTACATAAACCTTAACCATTTTGTCCAACCATTTGTCCATCGCTTTATTTTTTAGATATCCTGTTTGTTTCCATTTTGTCCATTCAATTAACATTTCAAAATGTACCTGAAAATGTTTGTCAATGTTAGCCGTACCTCACTGTATCATTAAAAGCCATCTTCAAGCTAAAATTCAAGTTATACAAACAACACCTTTTTCAAGGAATTTAAAAATTCAGCTCAACGGCTGAATTAAAGTAAAATAAACGCCCCAGTGATTTTCAAAATGGTGATTTACCAACTTTTAAGTATCATAGTGTCTTTTCCACTTTTTGCTGATCTGTCCAGCAGTTTGGGAGATTAGCCCCCTAGACAGTCCCGGTCCGGGTACTAAAGTACCGGACCAGTCTCACAGACAGAGACTCTCTCAGATGGCTCATCTCCTAAAGAGCGATGCTGTAAAAATGCAGACTGAATCTACTAAACTTTAGTTTAACTAAGTAACTTAAGTATACACTGAATAACTTATGTACACATCAAGTGTTGAAGACAGGGGAAATCTCTGCTAATGGCGAGAAGTTGGTCCGACTTGCCCTATTACTAACCCTATCCCTAACCCTAACCCTAACTCTAACCACACACGGAATCCATGTAGTTGGAGTAATGGGACGTCAGACTTATGGGCACCCCCCCACCCCCCGCCCCCCACCCGGTTCTTTATAAATGTTCAGGCATTCTGCTCATCCCTCTGTCATGCCGTGAGAACTACATGTTCACACTAAAATATTCAAACGATCAACAAATTGCACAGTGCATAACGACATAGACCAAAGCATACATAAATGAAAATATGATGACATGTAGAAATGCGCTTTGGTATTGCTGTCTCTTTCCTTTGTCACAGGAAAGTGAAAGACATTCAAGGTGAAGCTATATATGTCTGCAGCCTTGACAGGTCTGGGTCATGTTTGACAGGAATTGCGACCCAAATGTGTTTTGGTCCTTCCACAGACTAATGGATAATGGACCCAATGTTTGATTTCCCATTTTCAAAGCACAGCACGTTAATGTTTTTGGGGCATGTGTCATTACTCTTTTTAGAGTAGGCACTCAGGTCTTTCAAAATCAACTTACATGAATCTAGGCTTCCACTTATGAATATTCCAATGACAGCTGAGAAGAAAAGAAGCAAAAATAAACACTGAAAGAGATAAATATTCTCAGTAAAAGAAGTGCCATTTCTGTCACTTGGTTGTTGCAGAGAAGATGCAGTGATGGCCCTCAGCTCAGCAGCATTTGTACAATGCCATGTGGGCTTATGGATACAAGCACTCATGCTTTTCATCTCCGCCCGTATAGTGTATATATATCCCCAAACTGAAAATTGGATATTGCTCCTCCTTGTTGGGGGGAATGGCGCTGTCTCCTGTGACAAACTGCCCCACTGTATGTGGTGAGTCAGCATTGGAGGCCGTAGAAATGAGGACGAGCACTGAGGAATGGCTTTAGCTTTCCAAAGCCAGACCTCTTCACTCCTACAAACTCAGAGTGGGCTGGTAAGAAATCTTTACAGCACGATGGTTTACAACACTTTCCTACACCGAGATCAAGCACTTTTCATTGTAAACAATGATGAAGTTGGAACACTTGTCCCAACTATTTCTTTTGAAAAAGAGGATTTTGGCTAGTCCTGAGAGGTTCATATTATTAATTGTACCTTCTTGCATTAGTCGGGCCCTTTATCAAGGAAAGTGCTTGGGTTTAGTTACAAACAACAATTTGATTAATCTATAAGGAGTAAGTGCAACCATAACATAAGTCAGCAGTTGTGTATTTACCTGTTACGCCTGATTTATACTTCATTGTACAATGGTGTCGCGTGCCGAGGCATTCGAGGAGAGCACAGAAAGGCCAAGTTGAAGCTGCAGACAAGACTGAGGGCCTTCGAAATGTCTTTTTTCAAGACTAGCTCAGATCTTTGTCATAAAGAAATCATAACGGTTGTAAATGCCAGGGAATGATTTGCTCACCCCGTCTGGGTTGGAATGAAGAGACTAGATTTTAATTCACTTCTCTATTCCAGATGGAGGAGAGAGGATATGGAATAAATCATCAAAGACAACAGCAGTCTGGCTCTTTATTAGCGTTGGAACACATGCATGCTGTGACAACACGTCACCTATTCTGTCATAAGAAAACATGGCTGAAAAGAATACTGTTGTGGAATTCTGGATCAATCAACAATTGATGAGGCACGAAGGGGTCGAGACAATATTCCAGGTGGTGATGGTTATGCTTTATGAACATGATATCATGGGGAGAAGTACAACTAGAAAAAGTGCACAGGTCTCCGCGAGGTCAGGTAGGTTATTGTGGCCTCCTGGTGGCGCTATAACAGGCCAATGTGGGAATGTGCGTGCAAAATTTCACGGAAATCGTACGCTGCGTTCATGATTTGAGGCATTTTGACCTATCCTGCAAACTTTGGAAGCCAAAGTTAGCCAATAGACCAATTATTTGTTTACTAACGTTGAGACTGGACGCACAGGTGATTGTTTCACGCAATCAATTCCAAACCTGTTGTTTCGGGGTGCGCTGGTTTCAGCACACCCCAACCCCCTCTTGTGTGTTGGTTAGTGAGGCGCGTCCTAGCGAGACCTGACAGAATGGGTTTCATTGCGCGCATACTGGTTCTTATCAGTGTGACATCGTCTGTTAAGGGGTCTATTGGGATGGAATATGAAATATCGGACACATCCGCCTTGATCACATGACTATAGAGATACTGTGTACCAATGTGCGTGATCTTTGGACAGAATCTGAAGGAGTAATATCCAAAAATGTGTTTTACATAAGTCAGCCTCCTAGTGTCGCTCTATAAGGCAAATGTGAAAAATGCAGGGCAAAGGTTTTTCCTTGGCCTCTAGGGAGTGTGTGTGCAAAGCTTCAAGCAGATCGGTGCAGTTATAGGTAAAAACACGAATCGGCCTGTTATAGCGCCATCATGAGGCTGATTTGAAAATGTTCAAGTGGTATTTCTTCCTCGGCCTAGTGGGAATGTAGGTGCAAAATTTCACGGAAATTATGTTTGAACATGGAAAAGGAATGAAAAGGAAATATCCCGTGTCCCCTAGGGTAGGTACCCTCACAAAAAACATACAGTAATCCTGGTCTCTATACTGTCTCCCCCTGGTCAGCCGGAGCACCTGATGGAGGGGAAAGGAACTGGTTCGAATAACGTGTTCCTTCCACGCGCTATACGTCCTGCCTGGGAAACTCCCCCGTCAGGTGATAAGAAGCGGCCTGCTCACTCCTGATGTGTTGAAGGAAGCATGAGCTCAGTTCGGGGATCTTCTCAGGCTGGCAGAGGGAGAGTAGCGCCCAGGATTACAAGCTTCATTAGCACTGGGAGAAAAAATAGGGTTACAAAATCGTGAGATAAAATTCTTAAAAAACAAAAAAAGGAAATATAATGTTTTTTTATGAAAAGGTAACAAAAAAGTGACAACAAATTGTAAATGCATTCAAAGACTTTCAAACGTTTTCAAAAAAATCTAAAATAGCTAATATAGCGTTGCAACACAGCACATTGTGAGCTTGTAGATCTGATATTTTCTCCAGTGCCAATGGTCACATGAGTACATAGGGCTGAACTGAAGTCTTTGAGAGCACCATAATATACATTTACTGTAATGTCATAATGTTATTATTAAGACCATTGTGTAAAGATGCAGCAAAATGAACATGCATGTGTGGTTAATTGTTTCAAGCAGGAAGACTGTGCCTTCCTAAATATCTTAAAACGCATGTCCCCTTTTAATCTCTGTTCGATGAGGAGTAATTACACAGCAACAACTGGATGTATTGATTTAACCTACAAGCAAAGAGTCAGTGGGATAACCATAGGCCAGTCAGGCTAAGTAGCTCAGAATTTGACTTGGGAAGGAGATGTGGGCAAGGTAAAACTGACAATTAAAGTAAATAAGAACATGATTAACTGAGCTATCTAGGCCAATGAAAATAAATGAGCTGGTCATCAGCTTAGTGAGTGGTTGAGTAAGTGTGCAAGCTGAGGAAATAAATGAACTTGGCCCTCAACCTCCACAAGACCAAAGAGCTGATTGTGGACTGTGCAGTGTGCACATCAGTGGATGCAAGCTTCCCTCCATCCAGGACAAATACAAACCAGTGTTGGGGGGTGCCAAAGATCAAAGGTGGGGGGAGAGTTGTCTCTTTGGATGCAGTCCAAAATGTTATACATGTTGCACAAAATCATAACTTTTGCCATTATATTTTCAGAAATAGTCAGAAATAGTTTTCAGATTGTCAAGATTTGAAAAAGTTTCAAAAATAGTCAAAATAGCAGATCTACAAGAAAATAAATGAATCGATTTAATCTGTTACAAAACAATGTTATGGATTTTTATTAAAGAATAATCGTTTCTTGGTGGAGGGGTATAAGTGTAGCTTTTTCCAGAAAATTACCTTAGAAAATTGAAAAAAGCTCACAATGCATCAGAGCTTGTAGATCAGCTATTTTGTTTATTTTTTTCTGTGAAACTGTTACGATCAAGTATGAAATAGGGCTCAAGTGGGTAATCATCCTAGAATTTTCCCTTCGATTCGTTGATATATCAAAGATAAGACAAATTATCAAATCAAATTATCATTCGATAAATCATCAAAGTATTGAATAGAATCATCGCTAAGTATATAATCGATTAACTTGCAACCCTAGAATGAGCCATGATGCCTTGATTCCACATCCCTCTTCAGCGAGGAGACATGCCCTGAGATTACCATTTGTGTGGAAGAAAATGTGTTATTTTTCCTTCAGTGACCCTTTGAACTCTTGTGACCTTCTGTGACCTGCATGCTCAGAATGAATTATTATGATCCTGTTATGATAAGTCTGACCAACACGCTGACCTGTTCACTTCATTAATCATCGCACGCACGCACGCACGCACGCACGCACGCACGCACGCACGTACACAAACATGAGTACACTTACACAGAACTGGCTTGTGTGGACACAGAGTTTTACACTCAAGACAGACAGACGCACGCACACGCACACGCACACACACACACACACACACACACACACACACACACACACACACACACACACACACACACACACACACACACACACACACACACGCACACACACACACACGCACACACACAGGAACTAAAACAGAGCCTGTCGTAGCCACTTCACTTTCCAGTACATTTCTATAATCAAGAAAGAACCCACCCCACTGCAACCCAAGCTGTCAGCAGCCACAAATAATTAATTACAATGTGCATTGGAGGGGAACCTTGGCCTTTCCAGAGGAACCAATACATTAACCAAGACAGTGACCTGGCGGTGAGGTCAGTCCGTTCAGGTGGAATTGTAGAGCATTTAGAGCCGTGGTTCTCAAACATAATGTGTGTTTGGCCAAAATATTTTGTGCCAGGAAGCAGGAACCCCCATAAAGATTTATGTTATTAAAATGTTAAAGAAAGATTCAGAATGTTTCCCTTTTTGTTCTCCAAGATGTTTTTGAAAATAACTACAAGTTCGCAATGCGTAGTGCCGTGTTGTGAGCTGGCAAGTGGTACCACTGGGGGTCCAAAACCGTACTTTAAAACTGATTTAGAGCACACTCTCCCCATGTTACACACAAGTCCAGGTATTTCATAATGCCATACACAGTCAAATCCTCAGTGTTAATTCATTCTTTTGTACACTCACAGTGTTAAATGAACACTGAGGACTACAATCACAATTCAGTATTTCTAGTTTTACTGATATACTTTGTAAGTCACTTTGGATAAAAGTGTACAGGTCCATTTGGTTACATGTTTACACTCTGAGTTACAAATGGATAAATGAACACTGAGGATTTTACTGTGTTTAACACCCACCCAAATTATTTTTAGGATATGACTCTTCAGGAGACCAAGCCTGTTACTGTTACTGAAGCTATGTGTATGCCAGGTGTCCAGTTGAAAGGCTAACAGCGGTGTTAATTACAAAAGTCTGATGATCATTTTGAAAATTGCTGTTCCAATCAATGGCACTGCACCAAGGGGACCGGTAAGTAATGAGCTGTCAGAATGGGCTCAAAGTTTGCCAACTGGTATGTGCATAATTCATGTTCTACCACAAATGTCAATTCCGGTAACATTCCCTCGGCCCCTCGTCAATACACTCAAGTCTAATTCACTCTGTCCTGTGATTGAGGAACTGATTGGATGCAACTGATTGTTTCATAGTAGAAGGACAGCGAAGGGTATGAACGATGACTGCGTGGGTCTAAATAAATGAGCTGTTATTCAGGAATCGGGTGAAAAAGGGAACTTTTTATATATTAAAATGTTTTATATGAAAAGAGGGGACAAATCACACAATTTAAAACACCAGCAACTAAAGTATGTTATTTAGGTAAACAGATGCTTTTTTGTTTACCTTTATCCTAGTTACTTTGTTGTACTGTTGGCTTCTACCTGAACACTCACTCTATTGTTGGTTGAAATTATGCATTTGAATAAATGGTAAATGGTGCATTTATATAGCACCTTTATCCAAAGAACTTTACATGTGCATTACATTCACACAGCGATGGCAGAGGCAAGGTACCAACCTGTTCATTGAAAGCACTAAGGGGTTAAGTGTCTTGCTCAAGGACACTTTGACAAATAAGATCAAACCGGAAACCTTTCGATTCCAAGCCACACGCCTTCCTGAGCCAGTGCTGCCTAGTTGACTGAGGTTCATGCCATTTCATTTGATAAGATATTGCACTTAAGTCGCTCTAGATAAGTGTATGTCTGCTAAATGCCTAAGTTTTAAGTGACTTGGGTACAGTAATTTCAACACTTGAGAAGATAGGAGTCACTCACAACCCTGAAGCTGTTTTACAAAGCTGGTGTACATTCAGAGCAATATTTCTTTGAATACCAGATACACCCATTCATGTATTATTTAGGAAACAGGTCATTTCCAAAATATGCTTCCTGCAATCTGCGTATGAGACATACGTGAATACTATGCTATCAGAGGAAGAACATCAACGTTCCTGTCCTTCTCTGTATGAGAAGGACAAGCACAGAGTTTTCACCTCATGCCAAATGACTACAGTAATTGTCCAGATCACATCCTCTCTCACAAAAAAAGAAAAGAGAACAAGAAAAGAAGATAAAAAAGACAGTTTCATGGATGCATACTACTGACCCATACTGACAGCCTTTGATGGCTCAGGTAGCATTCTGGCCAAAGAGCTCTAGCTCAAGGCATTAGCTAAAATATTCAACACGCCTGTTTTAATGAACACCTTAGTTTGCACATTTGCACTCCTCAGTTCAATCAGCTGAACAAGCTGCTCTTCTTCAGAGAGATGTTGTCCCAAGGAGTTTTAAGCACGTAAACCCACTATTCTTAAGCAGACCTGAGTTACACCAGATCTCTTACCAATCAGCAAGCTCACAGTGAGCTTGTAGATCTGCTATTTTTGGCGAATGTGCCCCCCTGAATAGGCACACTGGGGTTCAAGTATGCAACTGCAACTATGCAGCTTGTGCCACGCTATAGGTCAGTCAGTCTGTATGTCCTCTAAACTGAAAGCTGGTTGCAGTTTATCACAGATTATGTGCTTGTTCCAACATCTAATTCTGCATTTGTCACAGATTATGATCCCATTTTGATTCCGTGAATGCTGCTGTTTTGGGGAACCTGTTTACACAATACCGCCCCCATCTGGCGTAGTCAGGTTAGTCTAAACCTGGACAGGGGATGGATAGTTCCTTGGATTTTGCCTTCTAAAAACTTTAGAATCTGCTACCATCTGGTGGACACATAATTAAATTTGTATTGTGTACAATAAATAAAAATAGCATTTCAAAAGGCCTCCTTGACTGAAGTAAAATAGGTGCTACTACTTTTATTTTTTCCTTACAATCTAGTATCATCTCTATTATCTTGTGTATGTTGTGTTGTATTGGTATTGTTAGTGCAGTCTTGTGAAACATATCACACCAACACTGCTTGTAGTTGTAACCCTAACCCTAACCCTAACCCTAGTCACACATAAGCCTTCACCTCAGACGCCACATTATCACATGAAAAGGGCTATTTGAACCAGTCGTGTGTTCTACCGTGTTAGCTATATACTTGACCTGCAGAACATTTTCATAGCCAAGCGTAGCCATCCAGAAACCGTCGAAGGAAGCGTATCTGATACGCAGGAGGAGGGGCTGGGGCCTGCAAGAATGTAAACTTCAGTTCAAATAGCCTTTTTCATGCGATAATGCTAATTGTTTTAATTAATTAATTAGTTAATTAAACAACCATAAAACAACAGTAACGACACACTCTCCCAGCCTTTACTAGCACCATAATACTGTGTCAATAATCTACTGGTTCCGTGTCCACTTGTGACTTCACTTGTAGCAAGTGTGCGCGCGCGCACGCACACACACACACACACACACACACACACACACACACACACACACACACACACACACACACACACACACACACACACACACACACACACACACACACACACACACTCAACAGCTAGTCGCAAGTCACATCACCTCTGTATTTTAATTAATGAATCCGAACATTATCCATTCTCTTTTGGACTTCTTCAGGACATCTGACAGTAGCCTTAGCCTATGCCTCCAACAGAGCTAACAGGTCACACATGGACCATTGCACGAGTCTGCAGCTATTGAAGCTTGGTAAAAGGTGCGAGTGGGGCAGCCAATGTATGATACATTGACCTACGGGAGCGCACCCCACCAATGTGTGGACAGGTTGTCCAAGCCTATGGGCGAGCTACTGTAATGGTACTGTAAATCGGGGCCCCCAGATCTAAGATTGTGGTGGGGGCTCGTCATTTCTCACAGGCTTTTGCCCTGAGGCCCCCACAGGATCGGCACCTATGACTACCATGTAGGCTACTACTGTCTGTGGACCGTGTCAACTTAAGGAATGTGAAACTGACAATCCATAACATTTCTTCCAGAAGATGGCAATGAACATTGACTATATAAGACAACAAGTGCCTATTGGGCTGGTAAACCTGGCTTACTGGATAACTTGACTACTTTGTGTTATTTAAGGAATTGTATAAGTAATAGATGCATGCTTCCAAAACTGTTAATCATTTTTCACATTAAATGGGACAGTGTCCATTTGTTGTTTATACATATGGGACATCACCTTTAGAGGGACGCGATCTTGGATTTGACAATAAAAAATATACTGACATTAATCTCACAGATTCAGTCACATTCATTAAGCCCTAAAACCTGGGGTTAGATACCAAAACCACCTTTCTAGGTTGAATAATAGGAAATGTCTCCCTTCTGGAACATATATTTTCCAGGATTTTTTGTTATCAAGTATGCATAGAGGTACCAGAATCAATTGAAAAACCCTTTGTATCAATGTTTTGGGAGGTTAAGTGATATATTTTCATATAGGCCTTTGACCTGTTTGTTTAATATAAGGCTGAATAATAATAATATGGGTTAATTATCCATTTCCTGAATCCTTAGGGTCGTGTCAGTATTCCAGTTTTTGTGTTTGTGTCTCTGATGTTTCTTGATGCAACAGGACTAAAATAAAATATATGGGTTATTCACTAAAGGGCTTGAATGAAAGCTCAAAGTGTCTCCTTAAAGAATATACCAAACACTTTAATATGAAACATTGCAATATGTCCTGAACATGAGCCAATACCAAGATGCACCTTTGTCTATAAAATGCAATTTTTCAATGGGGGAGGGTAACTTTAGCAGCTGATAACATTAATTTAGCTGTGACTCGGGAAGAGTTATCATACCAAAATATTATCTACAGACATAGATCTTCTAAAAAATTATAGGCCTAAGTAGGCCTACAACCTTTGCCACCTTACCAACTTTCACTATGAATTGAATACATAGGACCGCAATGGTGTTATCCTTTTAGCCCAAGTGTATGACTGTACCGTACTGTTTGCATTTCTGTCTAATAAAGTATTCAATCAATCAATCAAAACAGCTGGTCTGACCCATGGACTCATATGTTTTGTAATAGGCCTAGTTGCCGTTTCCCTTAATACCAACGTAACATTGCCCCCTACTGGAAACCAGGGTGCTACTACAGCAGTGCTTTGGATAGTCAAAGAGAATCTCAATGTGTTATGCTTGCTTTATTTTGTTGGTCTCCCATGAGCAAGAACAATAACAGCCTAACTTCTTTACACATATTCACCATATTCATTCAATAAGCAATACATTCTATTTCTCAGATGAGATCTCACATAACTAATTTAGAAGTAGGCTAAAATAATGTTTTCTACAAAACATGACAGCTATTCCAATGGATTAAGACCATTGAATACATATATTGATGGCAAATTAATGATCACTTATTTCATGGCTAGAAATCAGAAAGCCTGTGTCCTATGATGATGTGATGTCTGTGTGCCGTGTACACAATATTGTTGTCTACTCTATGAATTACTCCATGAGGATCCCATTTGAAACAAGCCATTGTTGCGGCTTTCCTGGGCTATCCATTTGAGTTGACCTTGTATTGTAAACACTTCCATGTGCTTTTTCTCTGCAAACTTCTGCATAAAGTATTCAATCAATCAAAACTCTAAAACAGTGGTTCAAACATAACATTTTCAAAGACCCCCAGTTTGGTATACATTAGGCCCCTATTATTAGGCCACGGACCGCCATGAAGGTGAAGGCCTAATGGTCATTTGTACACTCTCAGAGTTACAGAGGGTCCATTGGGTTCCATCCAAAATATCAATAATTGTCTCCGCCAGGCCGAAGGCATGGCGAGAGAGTATGTTTTACCCCCTGTCCGTCCGTCCGTCCGTGTGTGTGTGTGTGTGTGTGTGTGTGTGTGTGTGTGTCCGTCTGTCACCAGATAATCTCCGGCACCGTTGGCCCGGTCACTCCGAAACTGTGCACACACACTCCCTGGATGCCAATTCAGAACTTCTGCCCCAAATCTTTCACATGGGCCTGTTATAGCGCCACCAGGAGGCCGATTTGTGCAAAACCCATTTTTTTATATTACTCCTACAAACTTTATGCTTTATCCAAACGTCATGCAAATCAGTACACAGTATCACTATAGTCATGTGATCAACACGGATCTGTCCAATTTCCCATATTCCATCCTCATTGCCTAAGGTTGGCTTCCAAAGTTTGCAGGATTGGTCCATTTTGAACAAAAAGCCTCAAAGTATACACACAGCTTGCGATTTCCGTGAAATTTCACACGCATATTCCCACTAGGCCGAGGAAGGAATGCCACCCTTCTCACATTGGCCTGTTATAGTGCCACCAGCTGGTCTAATTTAGCAAAACACATTTATGGAACAAAATGCCTCAAATCATGAATGCAGTGTCAATGCAAGAATAAATGGCATGGTTGGCACCCTTTTCACATTGGCCTATTATAGCGCCACCAGGAGGCCAGAATAACGTACCTGACCTGGCGGAGACCTGTGCTCCGAGGAGCACCTTTTCTAGTTTACTATGGACCCCCTGGCTGGAACCACCTCAAGGACCCCAGATATCCAGTAAGAGCGAGATCAACTCTTATTATTTTAGGGTATGAATGTAGGCAATAGGGAGATCGATTATGCTAAACGAGTCTCTGATATCTAACATATTCATGGTGACTATAATCTAAGTTTGTTACTTTTGCAGGTGTCATGTTTTTCAGGCCAAGGAGAGAGAGATGAAGCAGAGACCCCCTCTATATTGTATAAAATTGGGTTTCGGATTAAACTTTTTGTTTTTTACTTGGTCTGCCCTTTTTTCCCTCTACACCTATACCTTTATGTCGAAAATATCTACAATACCTTGTTGCGAGCTTGTAGATCTGCTATTTTTGGCTAAAGTTCTCCTCAGAATAGGGATGCTAGGATTCAAGTGGTTAATGTAAAAAAAAAGAAATCATATCACACAAAGATTTGGCAGACCCCCTGTAGTAGCTCTGAGGACCCCTGTTGAAGACCCCTGACTTAAAGGGGCTACACCATGAATTAAAAAAAAATATATTATATATAAATATTGCCCCCTAATACGTTTTAAACAGGTTGTAAGCCTAAAAAACATCCAGATATTTTTTCTCACAATCTGACTGTCTGTCATTCCAAGCTTTTTCAGCTGCAATACCAAAACGTCCTATTGGGCAGGGGGGAGCTACTGAGCAGTTCTGTCTGGCCGTCGTCAATGCAAAATCCGTGCAAGTGACATCACTTGCACAGCCATTCTGAAATGGCCTGTTCAGACACGCCCATTCAGGAAATCCATGAAATGAGCATGAATGACTGAATGTTAAAAAAAATATTTTTTTGGGTACAAGAGACACTGGGGAGCCCAAAAAATACTAAAAACCTAAAAAAAAATGAAATTCATGGTGTAGCCCCTTTAATGTGAAGATGTTGAAGAGTATTTGGGCCATAAATAAAAAAAACAAATAAATACAACTAAATACATTAATTTATTGAAATGTGGTTTTCATGTATTTATTCATGTATTTAACTCTGGTATAAATAGTTTCCCCTTGCTCCATTACAGTTCATAGAGCTACTTATCACATACAGTAAGTAGTGTACTATGTACATACAGTACTGTTCATACAGTTCTACTTATCGCATACAGTAGTGTACTACGTACATACTGTTCACAGAGCTACTTATCACATACAGTAGTGTACTACGTACATACTGTTCACAGAGCTACTTATCGCATACAGTAGCTACTTATCGCATACAGTAGTGTACTACGTACATACTGTTCACAGGGCTACTTATCGCATACAGTAGCTACTTATCGCATCATACAGTAGCTACTTATCACATACAGTAGTGTACTACGTACATACTGTTCATAGAGCTACTTATCACATACAGTAGTGTACTACGTACATACTGTTCATAGAGCTACTTATCACATACAGTAGTGTACTACGTACATACTGTTCATAGAGCTACTTATCACATACAGTAGTGTACTACGTACATGCTGTTGTTCATAGAGCTACTTATCACATACAGTAGTGTACTACGTACACTGTTCACAGAGCTACTTATCACATACAGTAGTGTACTTGTACTATGTACATACTGTTCACAGAGCTACTTATCACATACAGTAGTGTACTACGTACATACTGTTCACAGAGCTACTTATCACATACAGTAGTGTACTACGTACATACTGTTCATAGAGCTACTTATCACATACAGTAGTGTACTACGTACATACTGTTCATAGAGCTACTTATCACATACAGGGTACTACGTACATACTGTTCACAGAGCTACTTATCACATACAGTAGTGTACTACGTACATACTGTTCATAGAGCTACTTATCACATACAGTAGTGTACTACGTACATACTGTTCATAGAGCTACTTATCACATACAGGGTACTACGTACATACTGTTCACAGAGCTACTTATCACATACAGTAGTGTACTACATACATACTGTTCACAGGGCTACTTATCACATACAGTAGTGTACTACGTACATACTGTTGTTCATAGAGCTACTTATCACATACAGTAGTGTACTACGTACATACTGTTCGACTCAAAGTGCTTGTTCCGTTTTATTTTCACTCCCCCGCCTATGCCGCGCTGCATGCTGGGATTCTGCGGGAAGGAGCGGAGCGGAGCGGGCAGAGAGAGAATGCTATGGGACGCCATCTTTAAACCCCACAACAAGACTCTCACGCACACACACACAGACAGCACAGCAGCAACCGGGACGAACTGGAACAACGACACAGCAAAGAACACACAGACGCAATAACTTGTGAATTCGAGGTTTTTAGCGGGCGAAGCCAGCGAGGAGCCGTCCAGTGGGACCGTTGGCACGGCGCACCGCGGGGCCAGCGGACATGTTGTTGGAACACGACGGCCGCACAACAACAATAGACGGAAAGAACAACAACAACGGGACTCTGTGCTAGGCTAGCCGAGCTAGCATCTTAGCTCGAGCTGTAACTCGAATGATAATTACGAGCCAAAGCTAACCAGGCTAACGTTAGCTAGCTAACCACATCGCGAGCTAATCTCGCTCTAGACGTTATTTACTAGACTGGTGTTGTTTTGTCCCCGACTTTTAACAGTCCGGTGGCAGTTTTAATACAAACCCTCCCCGTGTTTTACGACACGTACCCACCGCCTCGTCCATCTTTCTGCGTTGTGGGACTGGAACCGCGGCTGTTGTTCGGGGCTGTTAAAAACTGATAGCACTAGCAGTAGCTGGCTAACGAGCTAAGCTAAGTCCCCGACTCGGCCCCCCTCCACCCCCACTCCCCCCTCCCGTCCCCTCCCCAGCAGCAGCGGCCCTCCGGCCGGCCGGAGATGCGTGGAAGATGTCGGTGTCGGGGCTGAAGGCCGAGCTGAAGTTTCTGGAATCCATCTTCGACACGAACCACGAGCGCTTCAGGATCATAGACTGGAAGCCAGACGAGCTGAGCTGCCAGTTCAACGTGACCGGAGAGAAGCTGTTGATCATCCACTGCAATATAACGGTAAAAAGACTGAGTTATGAGTGTGTGTGTGTGTGTGTGTGTGTGTGTGTGTGTGTGTGTGGGGGGGGTGGGGGGGGGGGGGGGGGGGGGGGTTATATGACCAATACGGCCTTGTTTATTGTTAATTTAACCCCTAGAGCAGTATTTCTCATCAACCATTTTAATTTCCATGACCCCCTCCCCCCGAGTTTGATATGCATTAGTCCACGGACCCCCCTTTTGATACCATTTTGATCTCCGGGACCCCCCAATCATCGTTAGTGTTATCACTGTTAATTTAACTCTGTGTACAAACGGGTCCATTTGGTTTCATTTGTACACTCTGAGTTAAGACACATAAGGGGGTCAATTTGGTTTCTAACTATCAATTTGGCTGGGGACCCCCTGGAACCCCCCCTCCCCCCAAGGACCCCTGGGGGTCCCCGGACCCCACTTTGAGAACCACTGCCTTAAGAGTGTGTAAATGGAACCAAATGGACCCCGTGGATGGTCCACTTGGTTCCATTTGTACACTCAAGAGTACAAAATGGATACATCAACAACACTGCGTTTCTTTTTTCCCCTCTTTTTTTTTTTTTTTTTTTTTTACTGTGTAGCTAAAGTTAGCTAGCATTTTAGCCGTTATGCTAGGCTAGCCCAGGATAGCATTTCGTGATGTGGTGATGATGAAACTGTGGGCTGGCTTCCTTTTGCTTTGCGTAGTTGTTTTACCTACGCAGTAAGAGGATCTATTTCTTAAAGTCGTCACACCTTGAAAACACCCCCTAAAGGCCACAGTCAAAATGCGGCTGGTGACGTTATTTTCTATCCTCACCACAATGAGGTCTTACTCACTCACTCACTCACTGCAAGAGAGAGAGAGAGACACACGCAGTATGTTAATGTCAGCGACGTGATGATGATTATTGGAATCGGAGGGACCTGATCCAACATTGAGGAACCGGAATCGGTTCCGTCACATTTGGAATCGTTTCCGGAACCGTTTATTAATTGCACTGTCAGAGCTGGTATGTGGACTTAAGTTAACCTCTGCTATACCATTACAATACCAGTGGTATGACTATAACTCTGAGAGTGTGCAGGGTCCATTTGGTTCCAGTTTGGAATCTCCTATAGGAATCGTGAAAGGGAACTGCTAAGGAATTATGGGAACGTCAAGAAGGGAATCGTTAAGAAACTGGAATTGTTAAAATCCTAAAGGATCCTAACAATGATCTGATCTGAACTGTATGTGTTTGTTTTCCTCAATCTTTCCTCCTTTAGGAATCCTACCCTTCTACACCTCCCATATGGTTTGTGGACTCTGATGACCCGAGCCTTGCACAAGTTCTGGAGCGTTTGGAAGATGTGAGACGAGGCAATACACTGGTAGGTGTCTTGCATTGCATACACATAGACCATTTTATATCCTTGCCATTTGGACACCCGTTGAATTTACAGTGACATTGTCATGGCAGCATGTACAATGAGCAGAATTAAGCTTTTAATGCATTTAGGGATGCCAGATGTTCTCAGGAATGACATGTATATGTTCTCACAGCCCAAGTCAGGAATGAACTTGAACAATTTCATAACAACAATGAGGCAGTGGTTACTGGTTAGTGACCAGATTAGTCAGCAAATCTTTTCATGCCCAACACGTTTTCTTTATAAACATTCTTTAGTGCTAGTTTTATCTAGCATGCTAAAGCAAAATTTTTCATGCCCAACACGTTTTCTTTATAAACATTCTTTAGTGCTAGTTTTATCTAGCATGCTAAAGCAAATTTGATTTTCCCTTTCAGCAAAACTGCTGTGTTGATGAATGGAAGGACAGAAATAGATGAGTAGAGAACTGAGAGATTAGGGCTTATTTGATGAGAGTTGGCAGGTTAAAGAATTATTGCCCAGGTTGTTTCCCAGCGGGGGTGTTTGTCTGTGTGCATTATGGTGACATAACGACAGCATGCTGGGCTTCAAAAACAGACAGATAATTGTAGTCAGTGCTAAATCAACTTTTGGCTTGTCTTTTCAATTATAGCCTTTGATTTAACAGTTGGGGAACGCAATCAATGAAAATTTGTTTGTTTTCAACTCTCTGTGCGTCAATATTTTGGGGGTATTTGCAACAGTTATGCAGAATTGCAATACATTTCCACCAAACGAACACAAGCTGCTAAATGATCTTTGTGGGCTTCTCTCTCCTGATTGGATGACATTTGTAATCCATCTGAAAATGTAATTTCTGTTTACTAAAGGGCTTGAGAGTTACCCCGGTTACTGAACAAACTCTCTGTAAAAATTATTACTCTCAGAATATAGAGATTTAAAAGGTATGGTAAGTGATATTTTTTGGTTGAAACAAAAGGTTAATTGTTAAAGCACTATTCTGATAGTAATCATTGCTATTTTGGGGCTATTGTCAACAGTTATGCAGAATTGCAATACATTTCCTATGTATTTGTTGCCTATTTTATACTTACTATCAGCTATTAATTAAAAAAGTTCACCTACAATGACATGACCAAAATAGGGACGCCAGGTTTAAAGTGGTCAGCATGGTGGTGTTTTAAAAAGTGCTCATTGCTCCACCATAAATTCCATGCTGCTCACAGCCATGTTCATGTAGCCGGAGATGAAGTTCTCACTGCCACTGAACAGGTTCCTTTTAGCTTTTAGCCATGTGAATTGTTGCAGCTGGGGATTTGCTGTTGGGTATCATATCGTTCAAACATTAGACAGTTTTCGGTGTTGACGTGAATGCAGAGGTCGTCCGACAAAGCCGTACTACTTGCTGTCAGGCAACTGGAGGGGAGGGGTCCATTTGGCAGGGCTGACTAGGCTCATAGGGGTGGCTTTTCATTAGGCCAAAGGGCCCTGTCATGTGAACACGGTTGACATTTGAAGTCAGAATATCGGTGACAAGCAGTTCCTTGTATAAACGTACGTGGTGGCATCCTTCAGCTTAGATAGCCTACTTCTTCATGCCACGTGGCACATGCTCTTGTTTATAGGCCACGAGATATGCTTTTTATGGAATTGTTGTCATTTTTTTGTGCTGGAGTTGTGTTTCTTTGCACCTTTGCACCAATACTGCTTTCAGTAGTAGATGCTGGCAGTTACACAGAGGCAGACTTTGCATTCCTCTGCACAGATACCATCTTTCTTTGCCAAAGTGTCTTGCTCTTGTGTAGACCTGAGGTATGTTTGTGTTGCACCAAATTTGAAGAGAGTAATACCAGCTAGCAATACTAGTAGTACCAGCTTGTATATAGTGAATATTCAGTTATTATTTGGTCTAAAAGGTGTTTTTTAAAAACATATATTTGTGTGTGTATATATGTATGTGTATATGCATGTGTTAAATAGCTCTGTATTCTGATAGTAATAATTGATATAGGTGGTTTCTTCGGTAACAGGGGTCTCCCTGTCTCTCCAGCTCTTCATTAAATAGAAATACATTTTCAGTTCGGGATATCATACCAATTTGATTTCATCTGGAGAGAGAACTCTTGCAGGTCCAGGATACAGGATAAACAAGTGAAATTGGAAGTGATGAAACAAACTAATACATTTGCAGACAAATGTAGAACACAAGCTGCTAAATGATCTTTGTGAGCTTCTCTCTCCCTGATTGGTGGATTTGTAATCCACCTGAAAATGTAATTTCTGTTTACTAAAGGGCTTGAGAGACGGAGTGACCCCTGTTACTGAACAAACGCTCTATAAAAATGATTACTATCAGAATATAGAGCTTAAAAGGTATGGTAAGTGATATATTTTGGTTGAAACAAAATGTTTTTTGTTAAAGGTTAGAGCACTATTCTGATAGTAATCATTGCTATATAGTGTTGGTTCAGTAACAGGAGTCTCCTCATCTCTCCACCTCTTTAAAAAACAAAAAACAGTTTCAGATTGCAAAATTTCAGCCAATCAGGAGAGAGTACCCATTTATCAGCTTCATTTTTATTGTGTTCCAGTTCCAATGTTGTTGTTTAATCTGTATCACCTGAGTTCTCTCCCCTGATTGGATAAAACATTGGTATCCCGACCTGAAATGCTTTCTGTTTAACACATTCCACGCCAGAGTTTAATATCATAATGTACTCACCACCAGTGCCAGCGATTTATTATTATTTTTTGGTTTTTTTCACGTCGCCACAGACCTCGCTAAATACCATATGATCGCGCGTTAAACTGTTTGTAGACGCACAGGGTAGCTGTGTGAGTGGCCCAGAGAAGACCGTTTCAATCGGCGACATTCCATTTTGCAGTAGTCGCGGTTTCTGTTAAACGGCGTTCAGCGAGGAGAAAAACAACTCCGAGATAATGGCGGATTAGGGGAAGCTTTAGAGCGGCGGCGGATGGGAACGAAAATCTCCGGATACGGATATTTCCATATGCTACAATGAAATGTGTCACTGTGAGGGAGGCTTACAATGAAATGTGTCACTGCGAGGAAAAAAAAAAAGACTTTGCGTAGAACTACGCGACTTGCACGCTGCGCAATTATTTAGGTTTGCGCAGAACTACGCGTTTGGCACGCTCCTGCTTGTCAACTCCTGTTACTGAACAAACACTCTAGAGCAATGAGTACTATCAGAATATAGAGCTATTTAACACTTATTTTAACTAAAGAAAATCACTTACCCTACCTTAATGTTTTAACTATATACATTTTGTTTAAATCCAAAAATATCACTTATAGCACCTTTTTACATTTTATGAGCATTTGTTCCTTTGTATTCCAGTAAGTGCATGGTTTACATTCTATGCTTAGCTGCTTACTTCAGTGTGATTCCCCACAAATCCTAGGATTTTTAGGCATGTCCAAATAGGCGAACATTCTGCAAAAAAATTGCAGATCTACATGCTTACAATGTGCGAATGCAACACATTGTGATCTTGTAGATCGACAATTTTCTGTGAAGTTTTTAAGTGTGTAATTAATGTACAATTGTTCACCAGTAACCTGCGCTGCAATTTTTAGTTGACTGGTGATACAAATGGTTCCCATTTCTGCTTCATAAAATAACTGGTAGGCTATGTCAAAATACTCTTGTCACCAGTAGGCAGATAACAACATATTTAGAGTGCAGATCAATTGTAACCTCCGTTCTTATGTTATGCTAACAGAAAATGACACCCACACTGCACTCGACAAAAGCTAAACTTTCATTGTCTATCTCCTGTGACCGTGTATATGTCTATCATGTGTCCACTGCTGTGCTCTTTTGTTTTTTTACCCTCTCTGTCACCCTGACCCTGACCCGCTGTTGCCTCTGTTTTTCAGCTTTTGCAGCAGCTGAAGAAGCTCATCTGTGACCTTTGTCGGCTGTACAACCTTCCCCAGCACCCTGATGTGGAGATGTTGGACCAGCCCCTGCCTGCAGGCCCCGTAGCACAAGACCGAAAGGCAAGTCTGCGTAAAAGTGCTCTTGCCAAGTACTTTTCCTGTGGCTTAGCACAGCAACAGCACAGGCCTGTGTTTGATTTTGGGTGACACACTTTCTAGCGATGTGGGAAGAACATCCGTAGCAGGGTTTTCTGCACTTGCAGACCACTTATGCTCGCTCAGTGCTGAGATGGTAGCTTACAGAAGACCCGTAATGATGTGCTCTAAGCCTTCCACAGATCAATAGCCTCTTCCTGTGGTTTAGGGTCAGCGAAAGGTGCTCTCCTCTGACAAATTGTCTTGTCAACTTGGCATGTCTGCTTTTAACCACTTGAACCCCAGCATCCCTATTCTGTGGGGAACATTCGCCAAAAGTAGCAGATCTACAAGCTCTCAACACGTCGATCTGTGACATGTATCTTGTAGGTCTGCTATTTTTGGCGAAGACATTTTGTGTAGATTTGAAAAAGAGTGGTTTAAACCACTACAGTCAACTTACCTCATTGTGTTCTCCATTATATTTTTAGCATGGGACCACTGATGAGGTCACATCCGAGGAAGAGGAGGAGGAAGAGATGGGAGAGGTATGTACACAATATTTTCTATTAAGGACAAATGGTAGTCCATTACCATCTGTGTATCTTTGTTTATTGGGGAAAAGTACAAGACAGTGTTGGAGAGGCACATCAGAGATGACTGGCAGGTTTCCATCTCAAGACTAGCACAGGTTCATGTGCTTCCAGAGTTAAACATCTTAACTGCTATTTTAGGCCTGGGCGATATGGACAAAATCAAATATCTCTGCTTGAAGATCTGATATTTAAAAAAAGAAAGTTTTAAAGTATGCCATATCACAATATTATGATATCCAAAATCCAAGAAGATATGTAGTCTATCACAATATCGATAAAATATGCCCCAGGCAAATAATATGATCTTTTGTTCTCATTGTGTTGTGTTTTCGGTTCAGTGATGATCACAATTGCATAGTGCATTTTGTAGTTGCATGATGCTGTGGTATGTGGCTTAGAACAGTTTGTCCAGCAAAGTGTCGGAACCCAGAAGTGGGTCAAGTAGAATTGGACTTGATTGAGGTAGTACAGTCTCAGAACTAGCTGTGAAGTGGATCCTTATGTTTGGTGCAGGATCTGGTGTTGGTTGGGTAACTGGATGTGGAGTCAGTGTAATGGGGGTTGTCTCTGAATTATTTGGCTTAGGAGTAAGTATATGAGTAACCTAAAGAGAGACTGAGAGTAATGGTAGCATTTCTGTCAGCACCTGTAATATTTGATTACACAGTTCTATCAGTATGCAGTTATACCACACACATCTTTATGTATGAGCATTTATAACAATATAGTTGTTGTTGTTGTATACAAAGTGGTCTGTCCCATGTTCTAGTTCCTAAATTAGCCATCGATTGTCTTCTGGCCCGCCATCTAATGGCTTAGAAAAAACTTGGCTGATGGCCAAACGTCTTCGCCGGCCCCTGGTTGAACCACTTTAAACCCTGTACTTGATTGACTGGAGTCCCCCAAGGGGATATACTTGCCCACCTCCTTTTTTCCCTCTACACCAAATAACATAGCTCAAAATAGCCAATCTAAAAGCTCACAGGAGTCACAACACATTGCTTTGCGACATGTGAACGTTTTGTTCTCTCATTTTTGCCGAATGTTGCTGACAGAATAGGGATACTAGGGTTCACGTGGTTAAACTGATCCTCATTTTGCTGAGAACCCCCTGGAACCCTTTTAGCAATTTTTTAAATAGCAAAAATAAGACATCTACAAGCTGACAATGCGATCTACAAGTGTTGGGCTTGTAGATCGGCTATTTTCCCTGTTTTTTATTTTAATTTTAAAAGTATTAAATTAGTATCAAGTATATGGCCTTGTGCATTTTTTGTTTACAAAGCCTAAAAGGCAAACAGAATTTTTTATTTTATTTCTATGTTTCATTGTTCAATGACAAATAATTAAATCATTAATCGTAATTAATTGTATGACAGTTAACCGTCAACAAAAATGTCATGATCGTGGCATGTCGATTTTATTAGATTTTTATGGGGTGACCTGAGAATTTAAAGGAGACACACCATGAATTTAAAAAATATATTTGATATTTAATATCATATGGTGTATGTCCCTCAAACCATTTTCAAAAGGTTTGAGCCTAAATCAACACTCAGATATACTCATCCCAAGTCAATTCTCTCAGGCTTATAAAGCACTTTCAGCTGCAATACCAAAACGTCCTGTTGGGCAGAGGGGTGCTGTACTGCGGTACTGAGCAATTCTGTCTGTCAAAATACATGGGCAGAAAGTTTGGTGAGGTAAGCAAAGACACTGGGGAGCCCAAAAAATACCCAAAAAAGTGAAATTCATGGTGTGTCTCCTTTAAGCTATTTCTGACAGCTTCATAAGTGTGTGAGATAAATGCCTAAAATGCCAATTTAACCCCACAGGACATAGAAGACCTGGACCACTATGAAATGAAAGAGGAGGAGCCAGTGGATGGGAAGAAGTCAGAGGATGATGGCATTGAAAAGGAGAACCTGGCGATCCTGGAGAAGATCCGTAAGAACCAGAGGCAGGACCACTTGAACGTAAGTGCTCATTCGGTAAGGTGACCTTTCATACATTTTTGGGGGTTGGGGCTGCATGCGGTTGATAGTGTTACAGTTGATGTAGGTCATAATCTCAGTGTATTGGTAAATTCTCTGCATGCCCTTTTGAGACAGTTAAATAGAAATTGTGCATGATCAGCTTACCATTTAACTGTTAACACCAGCCTTTGTCTTCAGTTTTATGCAGTGGTGTTATTTGAAATAACACCATCAAATGATGATCAACCCTGTTTCATACTCATAAAATAACTGGAATGACATTGTGAGAATGATTTGATGAAATGCTGGCTTAAATACAAATAATTCATAGTTTTGGGCAAAATGTGCTTGACATTGGAGGTCCTGTTTCTCGATGTGCTTCTATATATGCCTACAGCATCCTTCCTTTCAGGTTCCTTGAGATTCTGCCCATTGATGCAGCATTCTTGTGCAAACAATTGATTGTTCAGGGGGACTTCCCCAGTCCAGCCTTTTCTTCCCTCTTGTTTAGATGTTCAGCTGTCTGAGTTTATTTGGGGTCTGAATTGGTAAAAAAAATATATAATTATAGGTCAACCCAGTGGCGCAGACTTCCCATGCTCTCCCAAAGCATGGGGGTGACGGACTTGTGAGAGCATTCTCACAGTGTGGGAGATATAAATGTCAAAGTCTTAACATGTTTGCATTTGATGCTTCGTATTATTGACAGGTTATTAAGCACGTGCTGTGCCTTGGTGTCTTATTTATTTTGTAGGGGGCCGTGTCTGGTTCAGTGCAAGCCTCTGATCGACTGATGAAGGAGCTTAGAGAGATCTACAGGTCCCAGAGTTACAAGACGGGTATGCACAAATGCCTTCTAAATCAGTTGTTCTCACACTTTAAAGATGTTTCAAAAAATAGCAGATGTACAAGCTCGCAGCATGCGCTGTGAGCTTGTAGATCTGCTATTTTTGAATAGCCAACGCAAAAATGACACGCATGCTTTCCTGTTTTTGATGGGTTAAAATAAAAGCTGTTTTGTTAAAACGTTAAAGCTCCATATTCTGATGGTCATCATTGTTATAGTGTGTTCAGTAACAGAGGTCTCCCAGTCCCAGTCTCCCAGTTCTCTTTCCTGATTGGATGAAGTTGGTATCCCTACCTGAAAATGTATTTTCTGTTTACTATAGAGCCGGAGAGACCCCTGTTATTGAACAAACGCTCTGAACCGCAATGATTACTATCAGAATATAGAGCTATTTAGCTGACATGCCCTTTAAATAATGTGTATTACTATCTGCAAATAATAATTTTATGTGTATTATAATCTGTGTACCAGATATGTCATAATGTCATGGTTAGTTGTTAGTACTTCACAGTACTAATAACTTTCATATGATATAAAGTATTGTGTGTAAACACTATTTGACCTAGCTCTGCTTTAGAAATGGATAGAGGCATGTTGATTTACCCCCGAATAATAGATGTTATCTGTTTAATATACATGCATTGAGATTTGATGAAACCGAGCAGGCAATTTCTTGACACTAAATGGGTAATGTTATCTAGGTGTGGTAATCTCTTTTTATCTCTCCCAGAAATGATAGAAATAATGTGATGGGTGCGGTAATCATCTGTCTATTATATTGTGGGAAATTAATCATTTGAATTGTAGTCTTATCTCATTGCAGTCTTATCTCATTGCAGTCTTATCTAATTGAATTGAAGTGTGAGCTCATTAATTTGCAGTGCCATCAAATTATGTGATCTTCAAGTAAATGGAAAGACTGGCAATACTTTAACCCTTTAAGACCTGTAACGCATCTGTGTCACTTTAGATTTCTTTGGCTATTCAAAAATAGCAGATCTACAAGCTCATAGCGCGGCACCGAGTGCCGCGCTACGAGCTTGTAGATCTGCTATTTTTGAAAAATCGTGAACATTATTTTTTAAATATTTTTTTCCGAAAAAATTGTTAGGATTAGATGCGGCCTCGGGTCTTAATGGGTTAATTACTGTGTTTAGGATTCTTTCAATGACGCCAAACCACCTTGTCTCTCTTAACAGGCATCTATTCTGTGGAGCTGGTCAATGACAGCCTGTATGAATGGCACGTCAAGCTGAGGACGTAAGTAGCCTCCAGATTTTAATTTAGTTTTAGATCGATACTGTTTAGTTTCACATACTGTTATTATGAATTCACTGATTACACAATCGTACAATTCAACAGGGTGGACCCAGACAGCCCTTTACACAGTGACCTGCAAGTCCTTAAGGAAAAAGAGGGAATGGATTACATTCTGCTAAACTTCTCATATAAAGTGAGTACAGAGATTATTTTCCTTTGATGGAGTCTTGCCCGATTGGGTTGAAACGCTGCTAGTCGATATAAGTATCGGGAAATGTAATCTAATCTGCAGTCTTCTGGCTGATTTCTTCATAGGATAACTTTCCCTTTGATCCACCATTCGTGCGGGTAGTTTCACCTGTGCTTTCTGGAGGGTGAGTTCATTCCACATGATTATGTTTCCCGTTTCGACTTCGTTTTAATCGACACCTGGGTGGTTGTCTGCAGTCTGCAGGTGGCTGCGTCTGACGACACGCCCGGTGGATGCCCCAGAGGATGCAATAAAGAGATGACAAAATAGGCCATCAATGTTTTTGGAATATCATTGTGATTTGATAATAACCCCCTTCTGTTTCATCGTGTGTAGCTCATGTTTTTATTTTGACTTTTCTTCTTGTTCAAGTTATGTTCTTGGAGGAGGTGCCCTGTGCATGGAGCTTCTCACCAAGCAGGTATATAGATGTTTGATTTTTTTTACACTTAACCATAAATTGAATACATAGAATTGTAAGCAAAAACCAGTATATGCTCATAACGCTTGGCGATGAGCTTGCGGATCGAGTATTTTTGAACATTTTGAAGAGGGCTTAACCCATTGAGACCTGAAGCCGATTCTACATGTCTCCTAAATCTCAACAGTATTCTGAAAAACGTATGTTTCTATATCAGTGGTGCTCAATCTTTTTCATGTCAAGGACCCCCAAAATTACATGTGTTTGGCCGCGGACCCCCATCAAAATATTTTGTTCCAGGGACCCCCCAGAAGCAAAGATTTGAGTTAAAAATGTTCGCTTTAAAAATATATATATTCAAAGATTTGCACACATTTTCACAATTTTTCAAAAATAGCAGATCTACAAGCTCGTAGCGTGGCACTCGGTGCCGCGCTATGAGCTTGTATATCTGCTATTTTTGAATAGCCCAAAGTGTAACATAATTCTTTTTAGCTCAAATCTAAAAATGACACAGTTCCAGGTCTTAATGGGTTAAGTGGTTAAATGTAATGGCAGCAAATGCTATATGTTGCTGTGAATTTGTCTATTTTACAACTTTGTGTTTATTGGCACTACTTTGACTCTACATTGCAGGGCTGGAGCAGTGCCTATTCCATAGAGTCTGTTATCATGCAGATCAATGCCACTTTAGTCAAAGGAAAAGCCAGAGTGCAGTTTGGAGCCAATAAGGTAAGCCGGGCAAACTGTTAAGGAGTTCACTGAAAGTAAAATAATGTCATGTGGTAACTTTAACCCACTTAACAGAATGAGTGACACAGACCATGGTCATATTGCTTGATTTAGGGTATTTCTGTGGCACGGCTGAAGGATTCTGAGAACGCTAAGGGTCTGTTCCAGTGGCATTTGCACGTGGTTTGACACATAACAGTTGTAAACAATGCTCATTCCTGGATGACACAGTTTGATAACCATGTTCAGCAAGACTGAAGTATAACAGTGGGAGGGTTTAATGCTGTAGGTATTCAGTTTTTCACGGCTTGGTGTCTAAGGGGCGAGTCGTCAGCGATTCCCAACCTGTATTACTGGATCCACTGTGCTGTGAGGATATTGCAAGTGGGCCCCCAAATAATTGGCAAAACACCAAGGTTTTATTCATAGTATATCCTAGCATTAATATTTAAAAACTATTATAACATAAAAGCAAATGTCATGTTAGCTTTTTTAAACCTTGAAAAAGGTGTTTTAATTGTGATACAGATACATAGAAACTTAAAGCATACCACGTTAGTTCCATTAATCCAAGCCGGAACACAATTGATTGATCACCCATCTGAAAAATCTAATTATAGTTATAGAGTTACAGAGCTAGCATGACATGACATCTTTTGGGTGATTTGATAAGGACATCCGTACTTAATTCAACATTATACTTATTTGAACGACCATGTTGCTTGATGAAGATGTATTTTCAACTTATAAAAGTGTCGACACAAGTCACTTCGCAGTTGCTGGGTATCTGGGGGTCATTCAAGTCTGGCAAATGAATGGTGCAAAAGATTTGGTCTTGAACATCTGAAATATGAATTACAGTGGATTTGAATTGTCAGAATTTGATGGGATAGTTTTAGGAAATTCTGATTTGTCACTGCCTTATACTAGCCTCCTCTTTGTGTGATTTTGTTTGTTCACTTGTCTACCTAACATAGGCTAACTTATGTGACTCATTGGGTATGCTCGATAAAGTCAGTACTGGAGGCGTCAGACCGCCTCCAGCGGATATGACCTTGATTGGTCCAGTTCAGGGCTAAACAGGGTAATGTGTAGCTTTATGTCAGCGGCCTCATTCGGCTTCAGAAGGATTGTGGAAAAGCCCTTTTAACCTCTGCAAACTGGCCTCTTGTATATTGCATGTGGCCTGATTGTTCTATAAGAAAATGTGTTATAACTAGTGTTGATTCCCTTAAGGCACTGTGAAGGAAACAAATAGTAGTTGTTTTCTATGCCTTCTGTATAGCCAGAAAGATGATTATCTACGTTTCCCTATGCCTAGCTATGTTTTGAGACATCTCAAAGCATTGCTAGCCACAGCAAATTTAAGTAACGTGGCTAAATCCCATGAAAAACACAGGGTAGCGTGTGCACAACAGATGAGCATTGCCTGCTCTCCCAATGTCTGCCTGAGCGTGGTCATCAACAAGTGCCTAATCAATGTCACAGACTGTGGCCATAATGCTTGAACAGATCCAGCCCAGAGTGACCTCTCAGAGCAGGCCTGATGTAATTCTGTCTACATGGTCCTTAAAGCTTGAGGCTCGACTTACGCAACATGGTGCTGCGCTTAGCAGCCTGTTGCGTCTTGGACAGCCAGGGAACTGCTGAGCTCTTAATGCAGCGGCAGCATCCTTCCAGTTCACTCTGTGCTGTCACTTTCCTTAGACTTTATCGTTCTTTTGGTGGCAACCAACCTGGCCCCAGGCTCTCGTTAGAGTTTGAAACAGACCCAAACAATCTAAGATAGTATTTATAAGCCACCCTGGAAAGAAAGCTTGTTGTCCCAGTTTGGCCTTATCTCAGCCACTGAAAGAAATTGATGTTGGGAGCCCTGATGTTTTGATTTCCCTTTGGGCATTCAGTTTTTTCCTTGCCTGGTCTTGTTTTCTTATTTCCTACATGTATATTTTCTTTCTGTGTTGTTGAATATGATGTTGGTAAGCTGTCAAATTCACCAGAATCAGTCAGCATTATATCTTTTTGCATCCCTCGAAATGAATAAACATGTGTGTGTCAATCCATTATCTATATATGTTTGTGTACCTGTGTCTAAAATGTATTTAGTTTCCACAGGCAATCACAACAAGACAACTCAAGTGCATGTGTTACTGGAGCACCATTTTTTTTAGATCTGTCGTTAACGTAGCTCACTGTCATAGGTTGACTGTCTCGTCTCTTTGTGCAGAACCAGTACAATCTTGCCAGAGCACAGCAGTCCTACAAGTCCCTGGTCCAGATCCATGAAAAGAACGGTGAGTGTTATCGTATCCTGTTTCATACAGGGAACATTGCTGACCTTGTTTACTGAAACCCAATCCCTCCTTCTGTTCATCAAAGTGTTTGAAAATGACTGCTGGCTCAGTGATACCGCAGTTCATATTGTTTCTGCAGTAAACATGGACAGCATTTGCATGCACACAGTGTAGTTATTGACCTGACTCTTGAGTCTGAAAAGGTTTGTTAACAGTTTAACCAACATGAACCCTAATGTCCCTGTTCTGGGGCGAACAATATGCAAAAATAGCAAATCTACAACAACCCAGAAAGTGTCGCAGTGTGACGTGTTCTTCGGCTATTGGGTGTTGAGGGGAAAAAAGAAACAGACATTATTGAGCCCTTTGGAACCTCGGTCAACTAAGTAAATGGAACTTGAATATCACATTCATTAGTCCTTGAATGGGCTTGTAATAAAAGGCAAGTTGTTTTTGATGCCATATAAGGATTAGAATGGGATGGTCTGTTTTGGCTTACACCTTTTGTTTGCACATCTTGGTAGATATTCAGATTAATTTAGTGTGCAAAACAACAACAAAATAACAAAATTCTGACTGCCTGACTCAAAAGTGAAATTACACCAGAGTTTGGCATTACAGGGCTCGATATTGCAAACACTGTAGATGCATATGCTCCCAAAATGTAATCTTCGCCTCAAAATATAAATGGGAGTATTTGTGAGAGTGCAAATAATAATTCTGGTGTGATCAAAATGGGACGTTGCGAGACAAAAACGAACGCTTCTCGCCATCCAGAAAAGCTCATGCGTCGTCATCACTACATTGTGAGCTGACAGTAGGCGCTCTGGTACTATGCAGTAGTGTGGAGATAGTTTGCGCATTGGCATGACGGAGCAGACGTGTCACTGAGGGCTGTATTTTTAACACATTGGCTGCCAAAAACGCAGATCTGCGGTCTATTTAAACCAATCACTTGGCTGCCAAAGACGCAGATCTGCGTTTTATTGAAGGAAAAAAATAATAATAATAATTATTTGACCCAAAGACCAAGGAGATATGATTTTTCGAAGATTTAGACTCCCATCCACTTCCTTGTTAACTTAAAACTTAAAATTATAAATAAATAAATAATAATAAATAAAATAAATTAGTCCATTGCTTGCTTGGCTGCTTGCCCGATGTGTGTGTGCTTGCATTTTTAGGTGACAGAAGAGTCATGGGAGAACACACAGCTAGTATAATTGTATACAACTGATTTTGATTCAAAGATTCAGATAAACAATACAAAAATGACAATACTCAACTTGATTGTTGCACACATAAGAAGTGAGTTGTGAACATGTGAGTGGCTATATGCAATGGCCAATGTAACAGCGTATAATACCCTCTACTACACCACTGGTTGCAGCCCAACGTTCATCTTTTCTCGTAACTTTTCTACAGAGCCATTATGTATATTCTTTGTTTGCACAGAAGCGGACATAAACAATATACAATATATGACAATATTATTTAGGTTACTATATCTATTATTTGGGTTGCTATATTTACATGGGCTATCAAATATACAGTTTATACTGTATACTGCCTCCGGCTCATTGAAGAGCTAGATTGAAGGAGGACAGATAGCCTGCAGACCATATTTTGAATGTCCGGGATATTGCATAAAGCCCTATGCAATTTCAAGGCTACTTTACCCATTTTATGTTAATTGTAAACCGTATGGATAGATTGTTCTTTTTTATAGATAGGGTTAGAAAATTACATATATTGCCAGTGCTCCTACTTTTTTGCTGGTGCAATAGTGCTATAAAACAAAGCCCTACATTATTTGCTGTCTGCCTCGTCCTCCACTCTATTTGAATTTAGTCTCATTGTTAATAAAGAGGAAACTTTTTATAAATTAATTTGTCTTTATTCATCAGGCATACGAAAATACTCATTGGCTTGACAGAAATGCAAAAAACCTGATTATTATAACATTCCAAATATTCAAGCAGAAATATATTTTATTTCCCCCCTCAGGGCTCATTCACAAAAACTTGGAGCTAGGACAGATCCTCGCAGAGAGGCTTCCTTTCTCACTTTGTTTCTTTGTTCCATGTGCAGGCACTGGAATATATTTGCACATCTGAATTGTTGTGAAGGCATTAACATTTTCAAGATGGTCACAGTTCCAAAACAATTACTTCTTTCATCGATGACAACATTCATAGCCTGTAACGAGTGCGCTTTCCTCCTGAAATAAGAATTTGTTTGTCACCTGTAAAATACACAGAAAAGTCACGTTAAGCTATCATTTTCAACATAATGTTTGAGACAATTTATCAATACTAGAGTAAGACTTGGGAGGGGAAAGGAACTGGTTGGAATAACGTGTTCCTTCCACACGCTACGTCCAACCAGGGAAACTCCCCTGTCAGGTGACAAGAAGGTCAGTTGGCTCTCATGCATTGAAGGAGGCATGAGCTCGGCCCTGGCCTCCCTAGGTTGGCAGAGGGAAGGTAGTGCCCAGGATTACATAGACAATTGGCACTGGGTGTAAAAAATAGGGTTACAAAAATCATGGGATAAAAATTTAGAGTAAGACTTGGGAGCTGAAATATGTCTAAAAGGCAGCATTTGAAGGCAAGGAATCTATGAACTACCCCAAGTGTAACCCTTCTTTCAAGCGATTTGGAAGGCAGTATCTTTCTTTGATTCTTCAATTCTGTAACGCATAACATCACTTAACATTTGTCACATGTGCAGTACGTAATGCCATTCTTTGGTTTTAAATCTGGAAACTGACTCTGAATTCTGGGAGTGTATTTTACTATTATAAAGTAGTTGCATTTTGTCTTTTGTTTTCTCCATTCCTTTTTAATGGGGGAAAAAACAAGACGTGTATCAAATCTTACATTCTTGCAATGATCATTAGCTATTAGTTCATCGTTTAACCCATTAAGACCTGGAACGCGTCTGTGTCACTTTTTGATTTGAGCTAAAAAGCATAATTTTACACTTTGGCTATTCAAAAATCGTGAAAATGTGTGCAAATCTTTGACTATATATTGTTTTAAAGCGAACATTTTTAACTCCAATCTTTGGTTCTGGGGGGTCCCTGGAACAACATTTTGAGATGGGGGTTGGCGGCCAAATACATTTAATTTTGGGGGTCCTTTGACACGAAAAAAGTTTGAGCACCACTGATATAGAAACATACGTTTTTCAGAAAACTGTTGGGATTTAGAAGACATTTGTAGAATCGTCTTCAGGTCTTGGATTAATAAAACTACATAGCACATACTGCCTTGGAAGCCTGTCTCAACCAGTTTAGTTTCCATGTACCTCCATACTAAACGTTTCCTTCAAAGGACAGCGACTAATAATCAGGCAGTTGCCTCATTAGAGTCAGACTGACACAAAGCCATAATCTTGGTGATATTCCTAAGCCTCATTTATACTTGGTTGCACGCCAGTGGCAGTTGCCTGATTAGAGGCAGATTGACACAGAGCCACAGTCTTGGTGATATTCTTACGCCTGATTTATACTTACTTGTGTGCGGGTGTCGTGCGCGGCTATTTTCGGCACACATGTATAATTCAGGCTTTGTACTGCATGTTTGAAGTGCCATTCTAGGATTGTGTATTCATCATATTACTTAGTTTGTAGTATTAACTCTGTTGTGCTTGTCCTCCCAGGTTGGTACACACCACCAAAAGAGGATGGCTAGGAGAGAACCATCCACCTTTCCTGCACTGGGACCACATGTCGTAGGATCAACACCTTTTTTTTTCTTCTTGTGACCAATTTTCTTTCTCATTTTCTTTTCTCCCGCCTGTTATTTCTGGAGTCAGTGGAGTTACTTTCAGTTGAAGTTTTGGTCCCCTGACCAAATTCCTCTCATTCTGCAACCACCCGGTTACTTATACACACATACACACACACACACACACACACACACACACACACACACACACACACACACACACACACACACACACACACACACACACACACACACACACACACACACACACACACACACACACACACACACACACACACACACACACACACACACACACACACACACACACACACACACACACACACACACACACGCATACGTGTCAGATCACAACACCATCCGGCTAGTAGGGGATATTGTCTCCTACTCTCTAAATATTTTGCTTCTTCACCTTTGTCGCCTACATTCACACTTTTTTTTCTTTCATTTGCACCCTCATCCCCATACTCCTGAGGAAACAGTGGACTATGTATCAAACCCCCTCTGTTTGATTTGATATCTGCGTTGGGCATGCCAAGATGACTGCCTATGACCTTGGCCAAGGCTGAGGCATGGCAAAGCTTCCCAGCTGCGACGGCGTTAACGCTCGGTTTCTGGACAGTGCCTCTCCAGCCACAGACTGGAACTGAAGAACGACAAGCGACGTTACGCCTCTTGTGATTGCAGTGGTGGGCTGGGTGGGACATTTAAATGCAGGGTGGTGGTGGTCGGAGCCACCGCCTCGCTTTTCCCTGGATGGCTTCTATAATATTTGTGCTTATAAAATATCTGTATAAATGCCAAGATTCCACTCCTGTGGAATAACACGCTCCTGAGGCTAGCTTGCTTTCAAAACACCTTTAACTGTTTGGTTTTTTTTTTTAAAGAAAAAAGCTTGAAGCCCTGAGATGGAATGGAAGTTAAAAGAGACTTCTGTGTCCTGGGTGGGACAATCCCCAATGAAGTATGATACACACTGTTGAGCTCCCAAGGTGGAGGACACTGTTGTCCAGAACCATCGCCACCGACCAGGCCGTTCCCCTACAGAGCTTCAGAGAGTATGGCTAAGATGGCAGCATTCTGCAACATGACCAGGTCAAGCCAGGGGCATGTTGGAATTCGATCACACTGTAATGTAGTCGATTTTAACACCTCATGTAAACTTGTAAATTTGTATTTCTGCAAATGGATTTAATTGTTTTTAATGTAACCTTGTCTGGGTCTTGGGCTGGGCAGAGACTGTGTTACTATATTATACCCTTGACTATTAACAGCAGGGGAATCTGCAACTTCTCAAGACTTGATAGAACAAGGAAAAAAAAATGCTTCATGGAAACTCTTGCAGAAGTAGAAAAAACAAAAAAAAAGAAGAAAAAAAAAGGTATAAAAAAACCGTCAACCATATTCTTATGTAAGCTTAATGACTACTGCTGTTTGTTTTCTGTTTTGTTATTGAGTTTTAATCCTTTAGATTTGTTATTGGCAACAATGACTATATCATTCCTCTTTCTTTGATGGCACCTCTTTATTATGATGGCTGTAACAATAATTGCATAGACACAGCTGTTTATGGCATTCCAGAGATTTCAGCTTATTTGTACCTAATCGCTCAAAACGTGATGAACCTCAGTAAGGCTATGCAGAGACGAGACGGATACTGGAGGTTTAGATGGACTGAATTGTCACCCGCTTCACATCCTGGCTGTCCTGCTAATCCTTTTCCTTCACAATATTAGAGAATAAGTGACCTTTTTTTTCCTGCTGTCTTCTCCTTGACCTCATGGCAGTTTTTTAATACAGCCACAGTTTCAATAGTATTGGTTATAAATAACTACTGGCTTCACTCAGAAAACCAACTTAAGTCCATTCTATTATTAGTGTATTTCTGCAGGTTTTTATAACATCTGAATTGACCACAGGAAGGACCCAGCTCTCCCCGTCTTCATAACCACTCTCAGTGCTGCCATATCCTTTAGCATGCTGAGTCGTAAATATAATGTGAATAATAGGCAGAAAACCGTGTGAAGCATTCTAGTCAGTGCTGTTACACATTTGTTGTGGGTGTTTGTTATGTGGGTATTCACATTGTTTTATGTCTGTTGTCCTAGGGGAAGAAATGGCATTGAAAGCAGTTGATTCCAAGCATTCCTCAGTTTCTGGGCTACGTTTTGGTTTTGGATTATCACAAAATACTAACCTCATTCACATCACAGACAGACTTGCCAAAAAAAAGGTTGCAATGTAAATTTGAGTCCCAAGTCCTGGATCTGTCTGGTATCGGTCATTCCTCTTGCAAACACAGGTCACGTTTTAACTCTTCTGAGACATTTAATATCCTACTTAGCGAGTCTCGTTCACAACAAGCCCTCTCTCAACATTACCGTGGATCATCAGCATGGATGTTTGGTGTTGTGCCACTGGTGTCGTACCGTTTGTTTTCATTTTGGTTGCGTTCCGTCAAGCCCTTCCCTCTGTTCTCTGGAGAAGCAAACTCAGGAATACATACTGCACACTTGACTTTGCAAGGGATTGGCGCAGAATATCTTGATGCAAGATTTGGATGTCTTTCCGTCTTGAAGTGGGCATGGTGAGGGGTTATAAACCAGCTCCTCTGTTTCACTGTAGACTTTGCAGTGTGTTTTGTTCTTGGCATTTAGGCTTTATTTTGCTTTTCTGAATAACTTTACAATTGATACATTCACAGTTCATAAGCTTGTATTAAGAAGGTTTTGGAGTGATATTGTTTTGGGGCAGGTTTAAGCCCGTTGTCTCATCCCCTCAAATTGGCTTGCTCTATAAGGGTGTGTTTGGACTGCTAAACAGCCCCCCCTTTACGTTTGATATTGCTGTCTTCTGCATGTCAGTGTATCAGTAAGTGGTTTCTCCCAAGTTGCTGAAATGGTGGGCAGGTTTGCAGAGGTTGAGTGGGGTTTATAGCAAGACAGTTTTTCCTCTTGCTCATTTAGTTAATATTATGGTTTGCCTACGTTGTGCCACAGGGGTCAGTTCTCCTTGGTGCATTTAATGAGACGAGTGTCAACATCAGAGACACTTGGACTTGAATAACTCATCCTTTCTGGGTCACCTTTACAGATGCCAGGACTCCCAACACTGTAGCAGTTCAGATTGTTGTGCCATCAGATCTAGTTTAGGTCAACGTCTTTTACCTGGCTCTAGGTATAAGACCATACAATGTAGTCTTGTTTTCAGTACTGCAGTGGATAAAAGCTTCTCTTTAATTAATACAGGTGGTCTGATTAACAAAACCTCCCAGTGCTCGAGCAACATCATTTTGGCTCTGAGATCTGAACTAGCCTGAATCTGGGTTCCTTTATCTTGCTTCATTCTGCGGTGGCCGGGTTTTAAAGTTATGCACTGTTGGCATGCTTTGGTTTTGTTTTTTTCCATTGCAAGGGTGATTTTGACAATGTACAGTAATTTGTAAACTTGCATCAAGTTTATGAATAAAGAATTTTATGAAATAAATGTGTATTTTGTACATTATTCTTAATACAGTGTTTGTACATAACTAAACACAGATCAGGCCTCAGTCTGCCTGACACTTGAATCAGATTTGTACAGTAAAAGGCAAGTAAACAAAATGCTGCTTTTAAATATTTTTTTGTCTAGCACTTGTCAATATAAATTGGCTGGAAGACTAACAATAAGCACAACGACAAACAATGGAGCTTAGTTTCCAAAACACACAAAGAAGCTTAGGAGCACCAGACAAAATTCATCAACATTTGGTTACTGGTCTTTCCCTTCTCAATTCAGCGCTGGCCTAAATATATTTTTAATGCAAGCCAAAAGATACTGACAGTCAGACACTACAGGCTTGCTGCTGTAAACTGATTTGTATCCAGTAGATGGCGCCCTTTGCAAAGGATTTAGGTTAGTTTTGTCCCAGGCTGACTTGGCAGTACCCAAAGTTTCTACTTGATTATTCACAGCAAAGACCTGTTGGAAGGGATCCTATGTGTTTCTCTATTGTAGAACAATTAGAATCTAATTATATACATTAAAAATAATTCTTGGAGTTCTTTGAACGGCTTGGAATATTATATTAGTTGGCTACCGGCTGTGCTATTCCATTAGAACATAATACCATCTATGAGGCTGTGAGGAGTTGGCCACTAGATGGTATTGGATTCTTACCGTTATTTACTCACATTTAATGAAGTGCATATGTAAACATCTTCCTCTATGGCATTGGTGGTGATTTGGTGATATGCCCTTATATTCTCCTAACCTTATCCGCTGTCCTATTTAATTCGGTTTTGAATGTTAACAAGGCTACTGTAGCTGTTTCAGTGGCAAGAGTGCTGTTGATGAAAATGTAGGATTTGAGATGGACAACCAGTGTAAGTGTATTTACTCAAGTACCATACTGAAGTTAACATTTTGAGGAAAGCAGTTTGATTTTTAAAGAAATCCATTTGATTCCTTTCATTTAATTACAGTATGAAAACCAACTTGCAGAGACTTGAAACTTGATGGAGATAGGTAATCCAAAACGCTAAATAGCATTGTACAGTTATAGTTTTGAGAAGCGCATTGTTTTTTAAAAGCCTGGGCAAAAAAATCCTGGAGAAAAGATTGGTTTATGAATTGCACATTGCAAACTAAATGAACCTTGTATAGTCCCTTCAAGCACATTTAACAAACATGTTTGCCACAAAGCACAGGGGAAACGATGCACTCAAATAAAGGGCACCCACGGTGACTGAGGTTTTCATGTTTTATTGTGTTTTATGTGCTTCTAATCCCATGCCTGAAAAACAGACAATTCTGGAATCTTTTTTTTTTTTTTTTTACAGCCCATTGAATCCCAAAGCTCTGGTATTGATACAATGAAAAAAAACTACTGGAAATACGCTGACATCAATGACAACCACATTTCCACGTATTGCAAAACACTGATCATTCTAATCATCTAATCATGTTTTCAACAAACATGAATCAAAAGGACGTAGGCTAGCCTACTGGAGATGGGTTGAAGATGGAAAAGTGGAACTCCATGGCTCCGCACCAGAGGATAATTGCCTATTATTGCAGCCATTTGTATTTGTGTCAGTTTTGTTTATTTGGACGCTTCCTTGGCTGCCTGACCTCTTGGCTGGAGAGGACAGACCTCATTATCCAGCCTGAGCCAGTCTCTGTCTGTCTGGCCTGTCACTCCCTGGTTGAAGGCTGAACACTCTGGGGAGGACAACTGGGCAGTGGCGGAAAAAGTACTCACATTTTTTACTTGCAAAAGTATCATACGACAATGTAGAAATACTCTGTTACAAGTAAAAGTTTGGAATTCAAAATTTTACTTGAGTAAAAGTACAAAAGTATTATCAAAATGTACCAAAAAGTAGAAAGTACTCATTATGCAGAATGTCCCATTTCACAAGTTTTTCAATGTATACACATCTTTTGAAAATAGCAGATCTACAAGCTCACAACGTGTCGCGAACTTGTAGAAAGTATATATAAGGCTGAAGTGATTAATGTATGTTTTTTAATAATCAAAACCTACAAAGTAACTAAAGTTTTCTAATAATTGTAGTGTAGTAGAAGTAAAAGTACTGAACATAAGAAATACTCCAGTTAAGTACAAATACCTCAAAAGTGTACTTAAGTACAGCACTCGAGTACATGTACTTAGTTACTTTACACCACTGCTGGGGAGTACAACTGGGTTCCAGACCTGGAGGAAAGAGACTGCGTTGCCTACTCCAGTGGTTCTCAAAGCCCACTTTGAGAACCACTGGAGTAGGCAACGCAGTCTCTTTCCTCCAGGTCTGGAACCCAGTTGTCCGTGAGGGCGTTTAAGCGAGTAAAATTAAGTTAATATAGCATCAAAATCAGTTTAAGCACTTTAACCCTATTTTATACATTGTCTATTCTAAAAACACGTCGCAATGCAACACAATGTTATGCTTGTACATCTGCTATTTCCAAAATATTTTGAAAAACTGAGAAATTTGGAATAATTTTGTGTCTCTGACAAAATACTTTGAAATAGGGGTCCTAATACATATCAATTTGGGTGTCCTTGACATGAAAATGTTTGAGAGCCACTGGCCTAATCTATGCTCCATTGCATGATGGCATTGTGTGTCAAAAATAGCCAATCTACAAGCTCAGAACGTGTCAAATTTGCAGCAAGTTTTGGCCTTGTAGAATAAATCAGACTATGTGTATGTCTGTGGTTTACTTGGTAGCGCTTGCACGAAGACAGAGCGAGGTATAGCTGGTTTTCCCTCCCCCAACGCAGGGCAGACAGAGCAAACCTACATTCTGACATTAGCTGATTGATAGCCTGTGGCTTAAGTGTCCATCAGAGCTTGACTTTCCAAAGCTTTGCCTTCCATTTGTAGCACCTTCCTAGGTCAGAGTAGCATGGTTGGAGCAGGGTCTCACAAATTAAAGGTAGTGTAAGTGATTGTTTTGTTAAAACAAAAAGTTAAAGCTCGATGTTCTGATAGTTTTCTCTGCCTGGCCTTGAGTGTTTGATTAGTAACAGGGGTCTCCCCATCTCTCCATCGCTTTAATAAACTAAAAATACATTTTCAGGCAGGTTGCTAAATTCAGCCTATCAGGCGAGAGTACCCATTTATCAGCTTCAATGTTATAGTGTTCCAGTTCCAGTTTTGTATGCTCATTTATTGTCATCACTTCCAATTTAACTTTTTTATCCTGTATCCTATAAGAGTTCTCTCTCCTGAGTGGATAATATTGGTATCCCGACCTGAAAATGCATTTTCTCTTTACTAAAGAGCTGGAGAAACGGGGAGACCCCTGTTTACTGAACAGAATATAAAGATAATCACAGATCTAGCAGGGTTGATCTGCTATTTATGAAATAGTTAAGTGGTTGACTGGATGTACCTTTGTGAAGGTAACGTGCTTGTGACAGGGAGGTCTGAATGCAATTAGTTACAGATTGATGATTACCTGCCTAAACCACAAATTAATGTAATTAACTGCACTTAGTAGCATCATTTGATTACTCTCATTTTTGTGTTGCCGTACGTAAAAGATCCATACACAAAACGTAGACAGACAATTCATTCTAATTGATGGAGAGCAATTTATTCTAATTTGCAGAATGCAGACATTAATTTCAATGAGTGGTTCTGTCGAGGCTGTGTAGCATGGCACTGCTTTGATTCCCTCACCCGTAGTAAACACTTCAACACTAGTAGTATCAGATATCCACTAAAATTACACTATTAAAAGCCTTGCACGCTTTTCCAGATGATTTTTGAAATTGGTTCCCTTATATTTTGTCAGAATTAAAAAGATCCTACTTCAAACAGGTTGCTGTGTTTTCCAGAAAGTAATAATCTTTGTAAATAATCAGATTAATTGACTATCATAAAGAGATTGCAGTTAGCATTCTTTCTAACCAGATTACTATAATCTCATTACATGTAATCCGTTCTCGCTGGCCTTGCGGGTCCATATCCACAGCTGTACAACTAGACAGATGCTGTGTTGTTTACTGCATGGTGCTTCCTGATTGTAATAGAAAATAATAGAAAACCAACACTTTTGTGGTGGTCTGTCTGCCTTGTTAAGAGTAAATTGACACAGGCACATGGCTTTAGAGAGACATGACCCCTGGGCTGTAAAAGACCACCAGCCCCACTGTGACATTGAATGCCCCTGTGCTGCAGCAGAGCATCTGGGGAGCAATAAGGCAGGTGTCATCTGCAAACAGAACTCATCCCATCACAATGACACAATAGATCACATAAAAACCTATGTTGTCTAACAGAGAATGAAACGAGCATTTTACTGCTCTTCCATCAAAACCTTTTATGTCAGACATTCTTTTCTTCAAGCATCAAGAATTGTTTTTAAAATTGTGATGCATTTTGAAAGTCATGGATCTATCAGTCATCCTGTAACTGGCCATTTAAACATCCAGTACAAACATTAGAATTAATACTATTTCTAGAGTGTCCATCTGGGAACTGGAAGGTCCCTGGTTAGATCCCCAGCTCCTCTTTGGCAGTGTCCTTGAGCAACACGCTGAACCTCTAACTGATCCCTAGGAGCTGCTGGTTGGTGCCTTGCATGGTTTCCTCTGCCTTCTGAATGTGCATCTGAATGGGTGAATGTACATGCTTGCACATTGAAAGCACCTGTGCTTAGACATGTTACAGAAATACAGACCATCTTCCATTTCTTTTTCTTTTTTTTTCTACCTCTGCATTTCTGCTTTATTTCTGATAGTGACAGCGAGAGAGGGAGAGACACAGGAAAGGCAGTAAACAGTGAGGTGATGACATGCAGCAAAGAGCCTCGGGTAGATTCTAACCCCGACCAGCAACGGCATAGCCTTATTTACGTGGCTCAGCCCTTACCAGGTGAACCTCTGGGGTTCCCCCATTTACCATTTCCTTTTATTTTATCGCACAACAACTGTGCGATAAACCTGAAGTCCTCCTGATGCATACAAACAGACTGGGTTGCCGAGAGGAGAGGGGATGCTCTGGCACGGCAAGATTTTATCATTTTGCTGGCATAGCGCTGTTCTGAATGGCTACTGAATAAAATATGGTGTATGAAACTCTGTTTATCTTCTGAATATTTCAGCTGGAGGTTTACCTGGATGGATTCAGGGATTTATACATGTATGTATTTAACCACGTAAACCATACATGGGCAACTGGTGGCTCGGGGGCCACATGCGGCCCTCACCTTCACTTAATGCGGCCCGCAGATTAATATCGTAATGATATATATGATATATTATTGATTTCAGCTGTTACAATTGCAAACTTGCAAATATGACCCGCTTTAATTACTTCAGTCTATATTAGTAGCTTAAATGACTAGTATTCAAATTCTATTGTCTTTTTTATGTCCAATGTATTTGTATCTAAGTTCATAAAGTTAACATAAGTATAACTAAATGCATTTAAAATTAAATAAAAATACATAAAAATGATACTTTTCAGGATTCCAATTAAAAAATAGCACAAAAAAAAATCAGGATTCCAATTAAAAAATAGCAGATTGTGTGACAATGGCCCGAAAGTATATGCAATGTGTCCCTTTGGAGTGAGTGTGGAAATTCAGTGGCCCTCTCCATCATCAAAGTTGCCCACCTCTGACGTAAACCTTATATAATCCATTGGCGGGGCCTGCACCTTATATACTCTCATTTTTTCCCCTCTACACAAAATCAAAATCTCTGCCGACTCACCGGCTGTTTTCACCAAATGTTCACCTATTTCTGCCGATCTCGCTTCTTGACTTGTGCTTTGCTTTTCATCATGGCCTGGCTGCCATCTTGGTTGCCTGAGCAGGGCCACTGTGTTTTCCTGTCATCAGGGTTGTCCTTGCAAGGGAATGTCTCAATGCACGTCATATCGGTGACAGATCTACGCCTCAAGGACTTGTAAATAAATCCTAAGAGAGTATTGGACGGAAGCCTGAGATACAGTACAGAATTATAATAGGACTCATGAAGGCTGTTGGACAGACTCACTGACATACAGACTGACAGAGAGGGATGGAGGGGAGTGAGAGGGAAAGATAGAGAACAGTGGAAACAGTAGGAGAGAGAGAGAGAGAGAGAGAGAGCTCATTCAATACCGCTAGATGTTCTGAATTAGTTTTAATTATAATAAATTATGCAAAGATAAATATTTTTTACGGAAATTACCCTGAAGCAAAAATGCTGCATGAAATTACAAATGGACACTTAAGCCCTATTTCAAATGTAGTGGAAATAGTCAATCCGCAAGCGATGCGACGTGTTTTTCTTTTCTTTTCTCCTAGGCATCCCAATCATTGGATCCGTGCTCTTGGCTGTCCACTGTGATGCTGGAACTCTTGTGACTGTAAAGCTGCCACAGAGGATGGGCAGCCATTCTGGTTGTGTCCACACATAGGTGTAGGTCCACTAGTCAATGGACAAGTTTGCATTCATAGCTCAAAATGTGGTTCAAACGTTATAGCCAAAAACTTTGTCAGGTGGCGGTCATATTGGATTTGGCCACTATGATGACCCTGAAGGTCGCTGGCTCGGGCGCCCTTGCTAAATCATTAGAGCATGCCCTGGGTTACATCTGGGACAAATGTGGTGCTCTTAGATTGATTTGCGCAAAAATATCCCTATGGCCCTGGACTGTAATACGTTTCTTTTAGCTGTTCTGTCAAATATCAAATTAGAAATTTTACACTTTACTATGTTTCCCTAATCATAAGTATTCTGAACATTTTGAGCACCTCAGTAAATCTGTAGCTCCAAAGGTTTAGCAGATAGAGCCATGTTGGAAGTAGTGCATCGGTTATGGTCATTTAAAAAAAGAGCGTGGTCATTTTCGGGTATTTCATCCCGGATAGAGAATTAGTCACAGTTCCTAAATTGTTCCCTGGGGTCAAATTAGCCAAGAACAGTTGAGATATTCTCTCCTAGATTAAGTGCATACAATAAAGAATACATCACATGGATGCACCTGGGATGTATCATCAGTGTTGTAGACTGAGGTCATATGGTGTTTCGGGTCTCGCAACATACACCCAGCCGGGGTTGATCAAGCCCCAACTTACATCCCAGGTAGCTACCCACGGTCAGTCTTTTAGGGAAAGACAGGGCCACTCAGTCCGCTTCTCCGGAACTACTCTGCCTGAACACGGGGAGGCTCTAGCACGTGGAGGGACTAGGCTCTGTGGGTGGCCTCCTGGCCGGGCTCCTCCTTCGTCTGACCAGGTCCATGACCTGAGAGTCATAGGGGCTGAAACCTGGTCCAGTCGGGCAAATGACCACCAAGTCATCGAAGACAAGAACTTTAGAAGGATGAATTAGGTATGTAAATATGTACTACTGTTTTAGTACTACTGTACTCTAATAGGATAAACACTAACAAATATTATTATTGTGATACTGAAATTATAATTTCCCAATGTTATTATATGTTGAGTTCTTAAGTATAGAACATGTGGAGTATACCAACTAGTGTCACTCATCTCTGTTACACACTCTACTGTACAAGGCTCTTGCTGGACCTCTCCATGACCTTCCGGTGCTCAAGGTTGAGCACCGGAAGGTCATACAAGAGCTTTGACCCCCCTGTCCAGGCCATTAGTCTGCACCATGGGAATGTCTGCATAAACCCTTGGTTGACTCCCGCTTTGGACCTGTACCTGTAGGCTGGAAGTGTTCTGTCCTACCAACAGCCCCCAGTGAAAGCACTGCACATACAGTACTGCATCACAAAGATGCTCCACCGTTCCCTCCACTCCCCCTGGATGATTACAGACTTGCCTAGACCAGACCATACTTTGCCCTAAGTGAACAGGAAAAACTTCACATTAAGTTTCTTCATGTCACATTTTCTACAGCTCAGAACATTTAAGAAGATACAACAGAGTGTCAGTTCTGAGTTGAAATCGAATGTTTATTCAACATCTAGCACTTTCTATTTAATTTCAAGGTCCAGGGTTCTGCCTAACCATATTTCAACATTGATTCACTTGTTTTTTGCTCAGTCTCAGGGGCCCTAAGGGCAGGTACACATTGCAAGACATTAGGTCCGATATTGCTGTCGCCGACATTTTTTGACGCTCGCCGACAAAACCTCCCGATCTGACGCAGATCGGCCTTTGATCGGCGAGATAATGCTCTGTGTGTGTGAAAGGCTCTGCGACCCGATGTGGCCGCGATTCTCCGCTCTGCGACGGCTTTCCGACCGTTTTCAGATATCTAAATTGCTAGATATTCATCTCTGTCTGGGACAGGACAACATACAATATCATACACTATGAACGGGGCTGCGAGCACCTTGCAAGGAGATGCACGCTACAGCCAATGAGAGCACATTACAGCCACACTGGCTATAGGGGAGCGTCGACCTGACCACAACAAACAGTCCCTACCGCAATATTACCGTCCAGTCCTGTAATAAGTTAACATTATAAAACAAAATGAGAAAGTGAGCGAGCCTGGTGGGCTGTTTATTTTAGAGGAATTGTACAGAGAGACAGAGACAGAGCGAGAGCTCTCTCTCTCTCTGTGTGTGTGTGTGTGTATATCTGTGAGTGCAGCATGCCTGTCACACGCTGTGTCTGAACAGCGTTGCCAGATGTTGCGAGAGAAATAAGCAACCAGGTCTATGAAAACAAGCCCAAGAAAAGGCCACTTGAGCACTTTAAACCTATTTACAAATACATTGGATATTTGAAAATAGCCAATCTACAAGCTCACGTTGTAGATAGGCTATTTTTAAAGAAGACATTTGGGGGGGGGGGGTTGATGGAGTATTTTCCAAATCCACACAGATCTTGTATGGGGGTCTATGGCACAACATATTTTCAGAAGGGGGAGGTCTGCGCCTCTGCGGACAAATATTAATTTGGGGGTCCTTGCCATGAAAATGTTTGAGAACAACTGGTTCAAACAACATTAGGAAACAAGGCCAAAAAAGCAACTACACTTTCAAGCAACTTTACAGAAAAACAATCCCAAAGTCGCTTATAATAAGCGGACATGGCAACTCTGTCACAGCGGAATTAGCGCACTTGCCGTGCAAGAGAGAGAGAGAGAGAGAGAGAGAGGGGGGAGAGGCATATCACGGGATACCTCGATTAAAATGAATTGGAATAAACAAAAATGTATGTATTGGGTCTGACTCTGGAGATAGCATCCTAGTGAACTATCCTACAATGTGTCAGCCCTTGTCGGGGATCAATCGTGTTGGGAAGACCACAACGACATTATGACAGCCGATTTCAAGAAATAAACTCCTGCAGTGTGTTATGCTTAACGATCAGATGACCCCCCGACCACTTTAAGGTCCTGCAGTGTGTACCTGCCCTAAATGTGAGTGCTTTAACTGCATACATTTTTGGGGTGGGGAAATTGACATAAGGCTCATTGCCCAGGGGCCCTGGTTGTCAAGGCCCCTTGGGCACAGTTCCAGTCCATAATGTGTCCATGGGGGCAACAAAGAGTGAGTGACAAGATGACTTGCAGGGGAATGAAGAGACCAGGAGCTGCCAGCCAGCAAACATGCTGTGGGAGCCATCACATAATTGTTGATACAACCAATGTAATCATTAAGACAAATATAATAAGTGTGCTCATGTGCCCCATTGTTTGAAGAGAAATGCTGAGTCAGGTGGCGAAGGGCAGACGAAGGATGTGTCTCTACCAACCTGAAGACCACCTCACATTTCAGTATATAGGGGCTCTAGGGACAGATAGGAGGGCTCAGACTTTGTGAAGTGACCTTGATGCAATTTGTTGCTGATAAGTAAGCTAGTGTGAGCCCAGAGATCTCTGTTAAGTACATTTCTATAACTTTTAACGTACTGCTTGATTAATAAATACACTTAATTTTAACTCATTCAGTGCCATTGACGTCGCCGACGTCACGTTTTTATAAGCCCAGGGTGCCAATGACGTCGCCGACGTCATTAAAAAAAAGAAGAAAATTCTAAAAAATGTTGTTTAAAAAAAAAAAAAATTTCAGAACCCAAGATATCATGATTTGAAGATTTGCTGCTCCATTCACTTCTTGTTTTACATCTTACTGAAAAAGGCTGTGTCTCGCTTCCTAAGCACTTTTTTTTTTACAATGTATTTTTGGCTCTGGCTCTGGCCAAACTGCCAGAAATAAGTCAGGCACTGAATGAGTTAAACCAGTGGTGTGTAGTGCTGTTGTATTGGGCCACATTAAGAACCTTTCACTCCCATAGAGGTATAATATAATGCTCACTCCGCTGAAACGAACGGCCGCAAAGGGTCCGCTGTTTACCCTTTTCACCACATCGTATCCAAAAACGAATGGTAGATCTCATTTATTTGATTGTACTGTAAGTTATATGAAAAATAAAAATCTTGCTACAACCACTTACAAGGGTTGAAAGGCTGGACTTTTTACTGTCTCTCTCTGTGTGTATGTATGCGTGCGTGTGCGTGAGTGCATGCGTGCGTGCGTGCGTGCGTGCGTGCGTGCGTGTGTGTGTGTGTGCGTGTGCGTGTGTACACGTGTGCAAGTGCGTGAGTGTGTGAGTGTGTATGTTGATGCTAAATTGTCTAAATTATGGTTCTCAAAGTGGTGTCCGGGGAGCCCCAGGGGTCCTTGAGGGGGTTCCAGGGGGTCCCCATCTAAATGAGTTATTTCAGCATCAAGATCAACTTGACTACTTTTATCCTAAATATATTGTGGCCGGGATTTGAACCTCGGTCTCCCAAGTGGGAAGTCAACATCTTAACCGCTAGACTAAAGAGTATTTTGTATACTCTGGGGGGAATAGGCTCTATTGACAGCAGCCATATTGTGAATACATTCACAGGTGTTACCAAAGATACTAAGGCTCTGCTCCATTTAGTGTAGCACAGTGGTTCTCAGATTTTTCAATTTCCACGACCCCCATAACTCTGATAGTGTACAAATGGAACCAAATGGACCCTTACGGGTCCATTTGGTTCCATTTGTACACTCTCATCAGAGTTACACACTCGTAAGGGGCCATTTGGAAACCCCTTAAGGAACCATGACGGTCCCTGGACCCACATTTTAGAGCCACTTGGTGCAGCAGGCCATATATGTTAGTGCACGGTGGATTTGTAGTGTAGCAGAGTGTTTCCAGTGAGCCAACATGCACAATATCAACACCCTGACCTCTGTTTGAGCAGAATGGAACAGAACCTTCATTAGTATCATTGGCAACACCTGTGAATGTCTTCACAATATGGCTGCTGTAAATAGAGCCTATATCAGAGTTTTATAGAAACAATAAAACTGGCACATCCACTGGACGGCAGGTGCAGGACCAACAGTGGATATAAATATAAGAAATAATAAAGTCTGCACACTGAAAAATGTCAAGGCTTTAAAAAGCCTTGACTGGGAGCTTCTTCTTTTTTTTAGTGTGCAGACTTTATTATTTCTTATAGATATCAGACTTTTATCTCATCAGGCTGTGAGCCACTCTGCTACATATACATGATGCAACATGTTGTGAGCTTGTAGATCTGCTATTTACAAAAATAATCTCGGAAGAAATTGGAAAAGAATTGCAATATATATATATTCTTTAACATTTTAACAACACAAATCCTTGAATGGGGGGTCCCTGGCATTAAAACATTTCAGATGGGGGTCCGTACCCAAATACATTTTATTGTGGGGGTCCTTGACATGAATTTATTTTGAGAGCCACTCGTCTAAATGTCCAAGATATCATCATCATCATCATCATCATCATCATCATCATCATCGGCATAGTCAGATAATAGTTTGGGCAGTGGTGTAAAGTAACTAAGTACATTTACTCAAGTACTGTACTTAAGTACACTTTTGAGGATTTTTTACTTTGCTGGAGTATTTCCCATTTTCAGTACTTTTACTTCTACTCCACTACATCTCAGAGGCAAATATTGTACTTTTACTCCACTACAATTATTTGAAAACTTTAGTTACTAGTTACTTTGCAGATATAAATATATTCCATTATAAAACACATTAACCACATCAGCCCTTTTTATACCTAGGCTATTTTCAAACATTTTAGTACTTTTACTTTTGGTACTTTATGTACATTTTGATGCCAACACTTGTACTTTTACTCAAGTAACATTTTGAACACAGGCCTTTTACTTGTAAGAGTATTTTTATATTGCGGTATTGCTACTTTTAAGTAAAATATCTGAGAACTTCTTCCACCACTTTCAGAGAACAGTTTGGGTAATATTTCATACATGTGAATCTAAATGTACTTTTTCTTCCTACATTGACCATCTTAATGGAGATAAGATGCTGGTTTCCTTTTCCAGCAGCACTTGGCAAAACTGCTGTTCAGACGCCATCTAGTGTCCATCATTAGACACTACATGTGTCTGACTATGGCTGCCATTAAGTCACCACTTAATTATTAAGGGGTGACTTAGCAGGATGCATTAAGGTTTAATGCATCCTTCAGCAGCTATATTAATTCATGACCAACTGAAAATAATTGATGCCCAAATTATTTTACACTCCCCCAGGTGCTGATAGCCTCCCACCTGCCCTCCTATGAGCTCAGGCACAACCAGGTGGCCTACACTTGACGGACAGCACTTCAAACTCAGGGTGGAGCGACAGCACCTGACAGTCCATGTCATAGGTATGGTATGAGCTCAATACCCTTGATCTGCTAATGATTTGTGAAATGTTTCAGTTCCAGAACTGCAGGCCACTGAGGCCTCCGACGGTATTCCTCCCGGCGTATCCCTCGAGTCGTGATACGGTCGGCGCAACCACACTTTGCAATTTCCCAGAATTGCGACGGTCCTGTTATGGATGCTATAAATCAGTAGAGACCCCCACATTAACGTATGCTTTATGGCCACGGACCCCTAGGGACCCCCTGGCCCAGGGGCCCCCATCTGAAAAATATTTAGTGCCAGGGACCCTCAGAAGAGAAAATATATGTTAAGAAATTCAACATCATTCAAAATGTTCCAAACATTTTCAAGATGTTTCAAACATTTTTTAAAATATCAGATGTACAAGCTCGCTGCGCCGCCTCGAAGTGACGCGCTGTGAGCTTGTAGATCTGATATTTTTGAATGGCCAAAGTATAAAATATGGATAAAGTGGTTAAAATGATTGTGATGCTGTATTTTAAATTGAATCGATTCTTTTTTGTTTTAAAACAGACTGGTTTTAAATAGACAATTTATTCAAATATGTAAATATACACGATTCACATATGCAAAGTACAAAAGTATTCACATTAAAATATACTTAAGTGCTGAAAGTAAAAGTACTCATTTTGCAGAATATCCCATTTCACAAGTTTCCAAATGTGTAAAAATGCTTTGAAAACAGCAGATCTACAAGCAGGACTGTAGTGGTTAATACATGTTTTGTAATCATATTAAACATATATAAAGTAACTAGTAACTAAAGCTTTCAAGTAATTGTGGTGAAGTAAAAGTACAATATTTGCCTCTGAGATGTAGTGAAGTAGAAGTAAAAGTATTGAAAATACTCAAATAAAGTACAAATACCTCAAAATTGTACGTAAGTACAGGAGTACATGTACTTAGTTACTTTACACCGCTGCTCTGCACAGGTGAAGATGATTTAGTGTTGATGAGTAAAAAGCAGTCTGTGGGGATCTATTCACTCTGCAGGATGAAGATCCGGTCAGAAAACGCAAATGGTTTGTCCATGTGACGTTCGTTTGAACGTGTTCAACGCACCGGATCCAGTAGGCGGGGCTTTAAACCGGATGTGAATACGGATTTAATAAAGAAGAAGAAGAAGTTCGTCTGCTTTCAAACATTTTAGCTTGCACCACGTCGCGCCGCTCTGCTGAAGGTAATGTTTGATTTATATCTAAAGTTTAAACACTCACTGTGTGGGGGTTTGTAGATCTAACCCTGCCATATGTTCATGTGTGTTTATAAATCTACTTTAGTCTTGGATCAAGACGGCCCGTCAGGGATTGTATTATTTATGGTGATCGAGTCTAATGTTTGTTGGTAGTTTTAAACGGATCATAAATCCTCATAAATGAACCCAATCCAACATATAAAGTGTTTAAACACAAAGACACGGATGTTACCCGTCCATACGGGTCTGTTGTGTTCCGTAATATTACGTAGAGTTTAATAAAGACGCGTCTTAGTCCCGTGTGCGTCTGAACGCCGTTCTAGTTCCACATTTACATGGACATTTACCTGCTGCAACAGCCAGTTTACCAAATAGTTTGTGGTTCTGTGTTTAAGGCTCGTGCGTCTATACTTATGTATGCATTGTAAATATAAAGTGATTATCTTAAAGCCACATATGTTATCCGTACATACGGGGTGTTGGTGTTCAGTTAATGTTCAGTATAGATTAATAAAGAAGTGTTTTAATCCCCTCTGTGGATGAACGTCATTGTATTTCCTGGATTACATGGGGTGTAATACCGGTGTTCACCTGCAACAGCGCCACTTACACCCATTGAATGATATATACAGTGATGTTCAGACAGACCAGATTGAAACATTTATTTATCGAATAATGCGGAATATTACCGAACATAAAGGGTCTGTATGGTGGGATAACATCTGTGGCTTTGGGATGACCACGTTATATTTAGAGTAACATACATTTATCAAGATGTTTGAGACTTTAACATGGAACCAACTAACAAACACTATTTTTGGAGAGTGTTAAGAATGTCAAAGATAGGATAATGAAAATAATGTCATTTTATTTGTACAGCACTTTTCACATTTCATACTTTTCATGAAATATCTAGAACAAAACAAATGTAAAAGCCTAAGGATAGAGATTAAACTGAGCTAAATTGTAACATAAGATAAATAACACTCAGGCAGGATAATAAGTAATCTAAACTAAATATCGATATCAAAATCGATAAGAAATCTGAGTCTTGATCTAAGGCTAAGATGAAACTATAATATCGTCTCTATCGGGAGGAAACCATAGAAGAAACTGTTACTTTTCAGGATTAAAAAAATGGCAAAAGTAGCAGATCTACAAGCTCAAAACGTGTTGCTTTGTGCCACGTTTCAAGCTTGTAGATCTGCTACTGTTGATGGTACTACTTGAAAATGTGTCCACATTTTTCAATATGTTTTTTTAAAGCGAACATTTTTAACACTAATATTTGCTTCTGGGGGGATTCTACAAATGTCTTCTAAATCAGTGGTTCTCAAACTTTTTCGTGCCAAGGACCCCCAAATAGACATTTATTAGCCCGCGGACCCCCATTTGAAAAGATAAGCCAGGGACCCCCATAATAGAAGATTTTTACGGCTCTAGCAGTGATTTTCAACCATTTTAAATTTCAAAGACCCCCAGTTTGACATGCATTAGGGCTACAGACCCCCATTTAATGGCATGTATGTCTCTGGGACCCCAATTCATATTGTAAAATCAATGTTAATTTAACTCTGAGAGTGTACAAATGGAACCAAATGGACCCGTTAGGGTCCATTTGGTTCCATTTGTACACTCTCAGAGTTACAGACCCATAAGGGTCCATTTGGTCCCTGTCCATCATTTAGCTGGGGACCCCCTGGAACCCCCTCAAGTACCCCTGGGGGTCCCCGGACCCCACTTTGAGAACCAATGTTCTAAATCATACGTTTTTTGAAAAAAACTTATGTTGCTATAATCAAACTTTTTCATGTCAAGGACAAGGACCACCCAAAATGATATGTATATTTGTTCCAGGGACCCCCCAGAAGCAAAAATTTGAGTAAAAGAAATTCAGACATTTTCACAATTTTTCAAAAAATAGCAGATATGCAGGCTCATATCGCCGCACTCGGTGAGCTTGTAGATCTGCTATTTTTGAATATCCTAAGTGTAAGATAATGGTTAAAGTGTTTACACTGACGCGTTCCCGGTCTTAAAGGGTTAACACTATAGCATACATGGGCAACTGGCGGCCCGGGGGCCACACGCGGCCCTCACCTTAACTTAATGCGGCCCGCAGGTTAATAGTGATATATGTTATTGATTTCAGCTGTTCCAATTCCAAACATGCAATCATGACCCGCTTTAATTACTCCAGTCTATATTATTAGTTCAATGACTTTATATCCAATGTATTTGTATTTAAGTTCATAAAGTTAACTTAATTATAAGCAAATCCGTTTGAAATTAAATTAAAAAAAAACTGTCAGGATTCCAATTCCAAAATAGCTGATCTACAAGCTCAAAACGCGTCACGATGCGACGCGCTTTGAGCTTGTAGATCAGCTAATTTGCTACTTTTGTGTGACATACTAGAATGACGAATTTAACCCATTAATACCTGGAACTGTGTCATTTTTAGATTTGAGCTAAAAAGCTGAGTGCCGCGCTACGAGCTTGTAGATCTGCTATTTTTGAAAAATCGTGAAAATGTGTGCAAATCTTTGAATATATATTTTTTTAAAGCGAACATTTTTAACTCAAATCTCTGCTTCTGGGGGGTCCCTGGAACAAGATATTTTGATGGGGGTCCACGGCCAAATACATATAATTTTGGGGGTCCTTGACATGAAAAAGATTGAGCACCACTGATATAGAAACATACGTTTTTCAGAAAACTGTTGGGATTTAGGAGACATGTAGAATCGGCTTCAGGTCTCAATGGGTTAATTTACAAAAAAAGTAAAAATATGGAGATAAGAGGCGTCTGCCCGACAGTAACAATAATATGCAATGTGTCCCTCTGGAGTGAGTGTGGAAATATAGTGGCCCTATTACACCATCAAAGTTGTATCACCCCTGCACTATAGCCTACTTAAAAACTGTATTTTCTATTATTATTGTTATTATTATACAATATTTTAAATGTAATGTTGGTATATATCTGTGTCTTGCAGGTTAATCATGTGACCTTCTGCAGAGTGGACTAAATCTACTTCATACAGTGAGTTAAAAACGCTGAGTCATGGCTCCTAGCTATGACTCAGCGTTTGACTCACTGTATGAATGCTTCAGGGAAGGTTCAAAGGATGGATGGAGTCATCAGGAGATAGCTGGTAATAGAGTGTCTGTAACTCAGGACAAGGGGCTTGAAGATGGAACCTCGATGGCGTCGACGCAACAACGAGGCCCTGAGAGCTGAAACGAATAACGGTGCCAACGAACGTTCTCCGTTTGAGATACAAGGCGTACGGTGCTCGGGACGTGGTGCCATACAACCTACGCGGCTCTATTAATACCAGCTATCTTCAACCACGCGGCGGGAGGCCCCACACGGTACGTACCTGGATCACACTTGGCCAGCAGTGGTGGAAAGTAACTAGGTGCATTTACTTGAGTACTGTATTAAGTGCAATTTCAAGGGATTTGTACTTTCCTTGAGTATTTCCAAATTTCAATACTTTTACTTTTACTCCACTACATCTCGGATCCAAATATTGTACTTATTACTTCTCTACATTTATTTGAAAACTTTATTTTAGTTACTTTGTAGATTTTTACTATAATTAAGAAAAACAATTATTAACCACTTCAGCCCTATATACATTTTGGCCATTTGAAATTAGCCGATCTACAAGCTCACAATGCGACGCATTGTGAGCTTGTAGATCGGCTATTTTTAAAAGATTTTAATATATTTTGAAAACTTTTGAAACGGGATATTCTACATAATGAGTACTTTTTATTTTTGGTACTTCAAGTACATTTTGATACCTGTACCTTTGTACTTTTACTCAAGTGAATTTTGAATTCAGGACTTTAACTTGTAACAGAGTATTTCTACATTGCAGTAGTGATACTTTTACTTAAGTAAAAACAAATCAGTATTTTCTTCCACCACTGCTGGCCATTATAAACTAGGGCTGTGTCACCATTACAAAATGGAAGTTGACGATTCATTGTCACATGATTGATTGCGATCAAAGATTTAATTGACGTTGAGCATGGGAACATTATGAATACAAATGTAATTTATTTTTGGCTTTTAGGGCTTCGTAAACAAAAGTTGCACAAGGTAGATATGACACATAATATACATCATTTAATTACAACAAATACATTCATAGTGGGATTAGCAGAGTGGAAATAGCCAATCTACAAGCTCAGAACGTGTCGCATCGCAACACGTTTTGAGCTGGTAGATCTGCTATTTCCACAAAATGTTTGAAAATGTATGAACATTATTAACATGGTAATGATTATGACGATTATGCAAAACATAATTGCAAATTCAAATAATTGCAATTAGGCTATTGCGTAATAATTGTGACCGGTCTAGTATAAACCCTAGGGTTTATACTCATGGTAACTGATGACTGGTATCAGACATCACTTTGAGAGCCACTGGTCTAGCGGCTGAGAGCTGAACCAAGACGTCTGTGGTTTTATTTTCAAGCCGAATCCCAACCCTCAACATTCTGCCTCCTCCAGTGTTATGGAGAAATTGGTGACCTGGCAAAAGATGTGTCCATCGTGTCCATCACATGTCAAACATCCAAAGTAAATCACTGCTGTTAGTTCATGAACAGAGTTGCTCTGTTCATAAACAAACGGTTGTTATTTACATTTGGACGTGGTGATGTTTTTGTGAAGTCCACGAGATGGTCGCATGTTTTCTGAAGGTCACCAATTTCACTGTAACACACAACCATGCTGGAGGTAGGAGGCACAAACTGGAGTTTTGGAATCAGCGGCCATATTGGAAATAAATCGGGCCTCTTCCTCATTTCCCTTCACAGGTGTTACCAATGATGCTAATGAAGGCTCTGTTCCAAATGGACCCTTACGGGTGTGTAACTCTTGAGTGTACAGATGGAAACAAATTACAGTCCATTTGGTTCCATTTGTACACTCAGAGTTATGGGTGTCCTTTGAGAACCACTGTGCTACACTAAATAGAACAGAGCCTTCATTTGTATCATTGGTAACGTGGTAATGTGAAGGAAGTAAGGAAGAGGCCCAATCCTTGGCCAAATGAATATTCATGTGGGGGTCCTTGATATGAAAACATTTGAGAGCCACTGTCTTTAGTTGTTTCTGAAACTTGATGAAATGATAAGCATTGTAGACTTTACTTGAACATGGTGTTTGATACAGGAATAGACGGCACCTCTTTGCTAAATTGGCAATGTTTCTCCCAAAATGTAAAGCAAATGAAGAATTTGCAAAATGTTCTTAAAGCAGGGGTCTTCAGCAGGGGGTCCGGGACCCAGAGTTACTACAGGGGGTCCGCCAAATCTTTTTTTACATTAACCACTTGAACCCTAGCATCCCTTTGCTGAGGAGAACTTAACCCATTGAGACCTGAAGCCGATTCTACATGTCTCCTAAATCTCAACAGTATTCTGAAAAACCTATGTTTCTATATCAGTGGTGCTCAATCTTTTTCATGTCAAGGACCCCCAAAATTCTATGCATTTACCTGGTCCCCTCTGGAACCCCCTCAAGTACCCCTGGGGGTCCCCGGACCCCACTTTGAGAACCAACGGTTTAAAACACTTTTTCCTATGGATTAGTCACCCCATGGAGACATAAATTCATGAATATGTTTTTGTTTTCGTCTCATTCCTAAACCAATAATTTGATGACCGGCAGCGGTTCTGGTAGAGTGCCTACCGGTCCATAATTCAAGGCTCCGTGGGGTGACTAATCGAAAAAAAGTATGTTTTTGGGTGAACTATCCCTTTTTAAGTAATGTAAAGTATACATGATGTGAACATGTACGGGTGGGTACATCATTATCAGACCTAAAACGTATTGTTTTATGCCCACAGTGGCTGTAGGCCAGTCAAGCATCTTCCAAGCATGTACTTAAAGGAGTAGTTCACCCAAAAAAGCACTTATTTTCTATAAATTGCACACCCCATGAAGCCTTGAATTCATGATTTAGTTTTTGTCTCATTGCTAAGCCAATCATTTGATGACCGGGTGTATTTCCGGTAGGAGACACAAATAATTTACTTTGTGTCTCCTACCGGATACATTAGCCGGTAGGAGACGGGAATCTAATTATTGGCATAGGAATGCGACAAAAACAAATCCATGAATTAAGGCTTCATGGCGTGTGCAATTGATAGAAAATAAGTCATTTTGTGGGTGAACTACTCCTTTAAGTTACTTAATTACTTACTTTGAGGAATAGAAATGGCCAATTACACATTGAAGTGCCCACTTTTCCCGGGTGCCCACTCTTCTAGTTACAAAAATGTTGATTTATTTTCAAACATGTTCAATGTTCATGTACAATACAATTAAATCCTTAATCACAATTATTTGTGACAATTACTCAAGTAAAATGCCATAATGGTGACACAGCCCTGTCAGTGACCAGCTTATGGCTCTACAGACCATCTTGGCTTCCAAAATGTCACCCTGTAAGGCCTGCTCAACTCAACGTTTTTGTTTTCTTTTTTGTGTCTTTACAGAACACGAAGATGACAAGAAGTAGACGTCCGTAAGTGAAGATGGCAGGAAGGTAGGAACCTTTTGATTGCAGCTGCTGCTTGTTAAGGGGGCTACATGCTACATGCTACCATACCATGTATGTGGTCATTTGCGTCGTCTATCGTTTCACGTCATTTGCATCGCGTCATTTGTGGGTAAAGCTTCATCACGTCGGTCCACATCACATAGGACCATGTGCCTTTCTGTGATGTGGATTAATGTGATTTTATTTATTGTTTCACGTCATTTGCGCCCAAAACTTTGATCACATCGGTCCACATCACATATGACCATATGTGGTTGTAACTTCTCCTCTTTTTCTCTATTCTTTGCTTTAATAAAGCAATAACAAGATTATTTGTTTTTATTTACTTTTGTGTCTGAGTTATTTGATCGATTTTTTATTTTTGTCTATCTTTCTTTTCACAAACACATTTCTTTCTTCTTGCCTGTCTATTGCACTAGTTCTTCACTAGTGGTTTGTGTGTACAAATGTATGTGATGTGGAGCTATGTGATTTATGTCTGGTATCATTATGGTAGCATGTAGCCCCATTAACACTGTGTTAACAGTCATCTATGCTGTAGGTCTGTGCAAACTAAAAGAGAAAGCAAATGATGTGCGACGTGTCATTTGCTTCTTTCTTAGTGTTTTTTTTATATTTCATCTGCTGTTTGAGTCGTGGCTGCTGTTCAAGGTAAGTGATAGTAGTGACACGGTCTATCATTGGTTGTCGGGCAGAAACCATATATATATATATATATATATATATATATATATATATATATATATATATATATATATATAATATATATCATTTTTTTTGTCGTAAAGACATTTCTTTACTTGGTCATACCGTGTGACAGTGTCACATACTAAAGCAGTACAAACAGCCGATCTACAAGCTCACAACGCAAAGATCATGATAATTATATTGGATCCATTGGAACACAGGTTATTTTGTGTCCATTTTAAAAAGTAACAATTTTGGACATACAAGGTTTCTGCCTGACCTCCATACTTTAACTTCCCCTCTTTTCTCTTCATTATTTGCTTGAATAAAGTTATAACTTTTTTTCCTTCTAGTGTGTCTTTGAGTTTTTTACAAATGGAACCAAATGGACCCATCACTGGTCCATTTGGTTCTATTTGTAGTACTGACAGTATACGTATTCAGGCTGTTTATGTAATGACAGGGTACAGTATATGTAGGCCTACGCTAAGCTGTATAATATAGTGACAGGGTACAGTATATGTATACTAGGTTGTATAATATAGTGACAGGGTACAGTATATGTGGCTCTTGGTCACATAGCAAACTCACATAGTTAAACCTATTTGTGCTTTATCTATTTTTGATAAAGTTAAAAATATAGTTTTTTTTTGCCCTGTCATAGTATCAACTAAACATTTTTTTAGCTTTAACTGTAAAATTTGCACTATCAGCGCCTCTTGCGTTGCGTCATTTAACGGGTGGCGGGCCAGCGGTTTGCGTCGTTTGCGTTCAATGCCCGTCATTCGTGAAGAATATGTAAGGGACTGGACCAGTGTTTTTTATTATTGGGTCACGGCCAGCGTTTGTGTGATTTATGTCTCGTAGCATTTCGCGTCATTTGCGTTTTGATTTGATTTGCGTCGCGTCTCAGGATTTCACGTCATATCCGTGCAGGTAAGTCTTCATCACGTCAGCCCACATCACATAAGTCCATGGTGTAGTGTAGTGTAGTATGTGATGTGGATTGATGTGATGTATGTGTTGTCATTTCACAACACATGCGGGTAAAAATTACATTTGATTTCACGTCGCTTCCGTCATATGCAGGTAAGTCTTCATCACGTCAGCCCACATCACATATGACCGTACACGGGGGCCGTATGTGATGTGCATTGATGTGATGTATGTCTTGTGTTGTCATTTCACAACATATGCGGGTAAAACATCATCACGTTAGTCCACGTCACATATGAACATATGTGGAGGTATGTGATGCATGTCGTCCTTTACGTCATGTGTCGTTTCGCGTAATTTTATTGCCGTTGTACCGTTTCAGGCTATTTGCGAGTAAAGCTTCATCACGTCAATCCACATCACATAATAATAATAATAATAATAATAATAATAATAATAATAATAAAAAAACATCACATTACTGGTCGTAGGGTTAGGGTTATATGTGATGTGGATTTATGTGATTTTGTGATTATTTCACGACATTTGCGGATAGCTCGTCATTCACATCGGTCGGCAATTTTTTCTTTTAGGCGAGGTACACGCCGTTGTTTACAGTAGGTCAGAACAGGGAGAGATGTAGGGCCATCATTCATATCATATGCATTTAACCCATTAAGACCTGGAACTGTGTCATTTTTAGATTTGAGCTAAAAAGCTTTATTTTACACTTTGGCTATTCAAAAATAGCAGATATGCAAGCTCATAGCGCAGCACCGAGTGCCGCGCTATGAGCTTGTAGATCTGTTGTTTTTGAAAATGTGTGAAAATGTGTGCAAATCGTTGAATATATATATTTAAAGCAAATATTGTTTAACTCAAATCTTTGCTTCTGCGGGGGGGAGGGGGGTCCCTGGAACAAAATATTTTGATGGGTGTCCGCGGCCAAATACATATCATTTTGGGGGTCCTTGACATGAATAAGTTTGAGAACCACTGATATAGAAACTTATGTTTTTCAGAAAACTGTTGGGATTTAGGAGACATGTAGAATCGGCTTCAGGTCTTAAAGGGTTAATGACTTTGGTTATTCCTGTTGCTTGTGTTGTATGTTGTGTATTAATGTCATTCATAGTGTTGTATATTGTGTACTAATGTCATTCATAGTGTTGTGTACTAATGTCATTCATGCTGTTGCTGTATTGCTGACAAATATTGGCACAATTGATTTTGCGTTGCGTCATTTGCGGTAAAGCTTAATCACGCCAATCCACATCGCATATGACCAGTATGTGATGTGAAGGTGTTTGACGGATGTCGGCATGTGCATCACGTATAGTTACTCGTTATTTGTGCCGTCATTTGCGACTAAAGCTTCATCACGTCAATCCACATCACATAATAATAATAATAATAATAATAATAATAATAATAATAATAATATAATAATATAATATAAACGATACATACAACCATATGACCAGTATGTGATGTGGACTTCGTTTCACGTTGTTTGCGTACAATGCTCGTCATTTGGCCGGAGAATAATGAAGAAAATGGACTGATGCTGGACTGAGACTGATGCAGAGAACATGAAACAAAGAATGCTGCTGCCATTGCGTCATATGCGCCTCGTATGATTTATGTCAATCGTTCACAAATGATGTAAATTATACGAGTCTCTCTATCTATCCCTCTCTCTGTCTCTTCATCCCTCATCTCTCTATCTCTCCCCCTGCTAAGTATGTTGGTGAATGTAATGCACATTACAAAGTGCTTTGGTTAAAGGTACTATAGATAAATGCACCATTTAAATTGAAACTTTGAATTGAACTCATAGGCATCAGCTAGCAGCCACTGTGACACTGTGTAAGAGGCAGTTCAGTCACTGTAGACTGTATTACTTCTGGAAAATAAAATAAACATTAGTCATAACTGTGTGATTGCATTCTAAACATTACAGTCATAACTGATGTCATTCAAAATGTGTAAGCTCTATATTTAACAGCTACCAGGCATTGTGCCACTGCAGAGGTTCCCAAACCTTTTAGCTCAGGACCCAAACTAGTGAAGATAATAGATTTGCAAGCTCACAACGAGCGTGTAAATCTATTTTCACAACCTCTTTTTTTTTGTTTTTGTTTCTAATTTATTGCTTAGATTTGTTGTTTTCACGAAATAGCACATGTTCTATTTTGCTTGCTTCTTATATGTGCTTTTAATTCATTTTCATTTTACTATTTGACCCCAGAAAAAAATAGTCACTGTTTGAATCTGGATCTGAAATTATCAATAAACAAGCAATGGCAAAAACACACTGGAATGTAAACATTTCAGTGTAAAGATTTTCATAACGTTTTAGCTCGAGACCCAAAAGAGAAATGTGATGTCTCCCTGGGACCTAGTGAGAATAGCAGATCTACAAGCTCGGCTTGTAGATCTGCTATTTTCATTACTCTTATTTTAATATTTTAAATTGAATTTCTTTGATTTTTGTTTTTAAATGTATCGGGTTCTTTTGAAACATAAGAACGTTTTACTACTCTAAATATTGTATTTTATTCATGTAAAACAAATGTAGGATGCTAAAAGGAAAGAAGAATATTCACTGACTGATCTCAAAAACAAATTAAAACTGGCAGAAATAAAGACTCACACCATAAAAACCTTAAGGAAAACTCCTCAGACAGAGACTAAGAACATATATTTTTATTTTATTTTTTCTATGTTCATAAAGTGCTCCAAGTGCTCAAAGTGAAAAGTGCAGCGACACACATTTAGGTCGTAGGACCATCGTCAGTGCAATTAAAGCTTCATCACGTCAGTCCACATCACATAATGACCGTAATGTAGTGTAGTGTAGTGTAGTATGTGATGTGGATTTCTGTGTTGTCATTTGTGGGTAAAGCTTCATTATTCATGCCGGTCAATAGGCGAGGCACTGACGATGGTCCTTTGACCCAAACGTTTGCTGCTGCACTTTTCACTTTTAGCACTTGGAGCTCTTTATGAGCATGAACAAATAAAACACTAATATATTGTTTTAGTCTCTGTCTAAGGAGTTTTCCATAAGGTTTTTGTGGAGTGAGTCTTTTCTTCAACCGTTTTTTATTTTTTATAAAGATGTTAACATGGCTACCCATTTATGGTCTGTAAATTATTACATTATTACAATTTTCAAAAATATAAAATTGGTTGGAGTAGTCAAGATTTTATTTCACACTTGTAAGTTTTGTGGACATTTTTGTTTTTTGATAACAAATATGATCTATATGCTGTAGTTGTAGATCTTTGAAATGTGTAAATCAGTGGTTCTCAACCTTATTCTGGATCTGACCACTTAACATGGCAGCCGTGTTAAGTGGACAGATGGGTGGGCCTTTTCAGAGCATGCTTTAAAGACCAATCAATCCATTGGTACTAACTTAGTATAAATTCTTTATTTAGTATAACTTTTTTATATTAAATCTTAATGTTTTTGCCAAATATTTAGGAGGAGAACCACTGGTTTAAATTTCAACTAAATGTACGTTGTATGTTAAACAAATGATTCCCCTACTTTATGGAATTGCTTTTCTTTTTTAAATTTACTTTATGAAATTATTTTGAGCTTGTAGATCTTCACTCTTGTAGATTTTCATTATTTTCTTTTCTTTATGGAATTTCTTATTTAGCATTTTCTTAAATTACATTATTTTGAATGTTTTTCTTTATTTTGTGACATTGATCATGTAGATCGGCTATTTTCACTCTTTATGTTTTTTGGACATCAACAATATTCCAATATGTCATATCTGCTCCATTCAGAACAAACCAATGTCATTTTCAAATGTATTTAATACATTACAATGTTCAATGAACCGTAATCCACAGGCCAATCACCTGCTGGAAGCTTTGATTGAAATCTTAATTAACAGGTTGGGGGGGGGGGGGGGGTTATTTACTCATGACCCAAGAAAATGTGTCCACGACCCATTATTGAGTCCCGACCCATAACTTGGGAAACAGTGGACAAGGGTCCATTTTGTTCCATGTTTCCTTAAATATATGAGGTTCCTTTGAAAAATAACGTTTTATTTCTGTACATTTCTTTCTTTTTTTTTTATTGTAGGAAACTAAAAGGAAAAAGAGAAATATTTACTGACTGTAGCTGGTCTCAAAAACAAAGCAAAACTGGCAGAAAAAAACACTCCTTCCACAAACTCCTTAGACGGAGACAAAGAAAAGCTACTTTTATTTTATTTGTTTCATGATCATAAAGTGCTCCAAGGGATCAAAGTGAAAAGTGCAGCAGCAAACATTTAGGTCATAGGACCATCGTCAGTGCTATATCATCAGATCTAATCATTTGCGGTTAAAGCTTCATAACGTCAGTCCACATCACATAATGACCATAGTGTATGTCTGGTGTAGTGTAGTGTAGTGTAGTATGTGATGTGGATTTATGTCTCGTTTCATTTTGCGTAATTTGATTTGCGTCTCGTCTTATCATTTCACGTCACTTCAGTCATGTGCAGGTAAGTCTTCATCACGTCAGTCCACATCACATATGACCATAGGCGCTGTATGTGATGTGGATTTATGTGTTGTCATTTGCGGGTAAAGCTTCATTATTCACGGCGGTCAGTAGGCGAGGCACTGACGATGGTCCTTTGACCCAAAAGTTTGCTGCTGCACTTTTCAGTTAGCTCTTGGAGCGCTTTATGAGCATGAACAAATAAAATGCAAATATATTTTCTTAATCTCTGTCTAAGGAGTTTTCCTTAAAGTTTGTGTGGAGTGAAAACATGGCTACCTATTTATGGCCTGTTCATGAATTTTCCATGGCCAGTCATTTGGGATCAATAAAAGTAGGACAAAAGTCTGTTATTCTAGTCCGGACTTGTCCTTTAACATGGCAACCTTGTTAAGTGGATAAACTAAATTGGTAAATGGATGAACTGTGACGGGATAGATGAGGGAGGTCAGCAAGAGTTTTTTTTGTGCAAATATTAATTTGAATATCTGTTAGTTTATTGTATCTTATCTGTATTTTGTTTTAGTTTTTCTCCTTTTTTATTGTAATGTTAATTATTGACATGTATTTTGGGTTATTGTTTTCCTGTTTTCTTCTTGGTCGTCATGACTTCATAGGCTTGTCAAAATTACATAATAGCATTAGTCTTGGATATGGATAATATCATTGGAAATTATGTAATATTTGCACAAAAAATATTTCAGTTGTAATGTATGTTTTGTTTTAACTTCCATTTACTGTATTTGAATGTGATTGTATTCTATGTATGTGTTTACCTTGTTTATTGTGAGTCACTCTGGACAAAGAGTATAGATGAATATCTACATTGAAAATTGTGAAGTGACTTTACTGTTGAAATGTAAATGAGTGAATGTTACCATGATTTGTAAATAACAACATAAAAACAAAGGCTCTGGTGTGGTTCTCCTGGTTTACCGGGATGGGGTTCAATTCCCTGCAGTGCCCTACTCAGAGTGTTGTATTTACCATTTTATATTGTCTGTTTTATTTATGTTCATAGTGTTGTATTTACCCTTTATGGGTTTATGTTTTATTCTTTATGTTCATTGTGTTGTATTTACCCTTACATGGTTTGTTTAATTCTTTGTTCATAGTGTTGTATTTCCCCTTATGTGGTTTATTTTATCTTTATGTTCATAATGTTGTATTTACCCTTACATGGTTTGTTTTATTCTTTATGTTCATTGTGTAGGGTTGGGATCCTTCATTATCATTATAATTGTTGATGACCAAATGGACCATTACAGGTCTGTAACTCTTTAGTGTACAAATGGAACCAAATGGACCCGTTATGGTGGTCCTTGAAACGTAAAAGTTTGAGGACCACTGGTATTGTAATGGTTTATCAGACGTGAAGTCCACACACCAGCTCTTACAGTGTGATGGATACGGTTCCAAATGCTAACGCAGCTACAAGCTCTTAGCCTGTCTCAAAGTGGGGTCCTTGGGGGGATTTCAGGGGGTTCCCAGCTAGAGTAGTTAAGGTAGCATCATAAACATTTTAACCACTTTATCCATTTACTAGAGTCTCGGGGGACTACGCCCCCCGAGACCCCAGCCGTTGCGCGGGGCTTTGCGTTCGCTGGTGCCTACGTGTGTCTGTCTTTGTGTTAGTGTCGCTGTAGCACAGAGTGGGCATTAAGATGGGATGTATGCTCCTTTAAGGGAGGTGGATCGTGGGATTCTGTTGTTTGCAAAGAGGCGTTGTGAATATTGGCTCATTGCAGACTCACCTTATTGCCACCTGATCGTGTGAGTGAGTGTTGTGTGTACGTAGGGCGGAATAGCTTGCGAGGTTGTGTGCTTTTTTGTTTGCTACTGGGCCTTGCATAGGAATGGATATTTTGAAAAGATGTGTTGTGATGACATGTGAAAAGGAAGTGCAATAATGGTTGTGGCAAAAGCAGTGCGGATCGGAAACTGTCGTCTGGCCCAGTCAAAAGGGAACTGTCCAGCTTCAGGAAGGAACTTGATGCGAGGGATCAAGACTTCCTTTTGTGTGGCTGCGATTGTGCACAGCAGGAGCTTGTTGTTGAGGGACCTCTGGAAGAAGAGTTTGGTGCCATTGCACAGTCCGTCTTTAGGGCTGATGTTGCGGAGTAGCATCAAGGGCATTCCAGGCTTGAGGGTGATGATGTGGCGGGGAAATCCACTGGGGCAGAGGGTGTTGAGATATTCGATGGTGAAGCGCATAACATCTTGGTAGTCCACCAGGGTGTCAGCACTGGTGAGCTTGGTAGCCATACCTGGCATCCAGGTCTCCATGATGTCATTGATGGTGTCCACCTCTTTGTTGGTAGGGGCAAGCAGTGATCTGCCGTGCAGCCAGTCAGTGCGTGCGTAGTTGGTAGGCAAGTCTGGAAACACTGTGTTGCAAAATTCTTTCATGGATGTGGCCTCTGCGACGTTGTTGCGATCTGTGTTAGGTTGAATGTGGAAACGCATGCTTTCAGGGATGGAGACGAAGTCGTTGGCATCATTTGCTGTGCCATCGCCAAGGCTGAGGGTCCACGTGTCGAAGTCCTCCAGACGTGGGTCTCCACTGGCCTTGACGCGCATGTTTTCTGTGAGGGAGAAGATGGATAATTTTTCCCAGAGTGTGGAATTGTTCAGGCAGCTGTCTATAATCTGGCCCTCATTGGCCCCTCGAATCACTGGGAGACACTGTCGGAAGTCACCTGCCAAGACAATAATTTTGCCACCAAATGGAGTGTTTGGCTTCTGGAGTAGGTCTTGCAGTGAGCGGTCAAGTGCCTCTAGCAGGTGGCGGTGCATCATGGTGGCTTCATCAATCAGCAGGAGGCGTGAGCGGCGTAGTAGTTTGGCCAGGCTGCTCTGTGCTGTGATGTTCAAGGTAGTGTTCTTTGTGAGGTGGAGAGGAGCTTTCAGGCGCGAATGGAGCGTTCTGCCGAGGTGAATGAGTTGGGCTGCAATGCCAGTGGTGGCCATGGTAAGGGCAATGCAGCCACCTGGTTCCAGACTCCGCACTGCATCTAGGAGGGCATTGAGCAGGAAGGTTTTACCGCAGCCTCCACGTGCAGATATGAAGACTTGTAGGCTTTGTTGTTGTGTGACAGCTGACATGACTGTGTCGTAAATCTGTTGTTGTGCTGTAGTGAACTTTGGTATTGTTGCCTCCACAGTGGCGGAGATCTCGCGCACATCATAGTTCATTTCTTCACGGATGAGGGCGTCTTCCATGTTGACCAGCCCATGGAGAGTGGCCTTTTCAGCATCAGTCATTGGTTCCAGGAAAACGTCGTGGAGGTCCTGGTGATGTGACTGGAGTGAGGCTTGTAGATCCACTCGGACCATGGTTTTCAGCTGGTCCTCAGTGAAGGAGAGATTCCTACGCTGTGCTGTGCGCTTGAAATCGTCAGTCCACTGTGACCAGTTGTCGTTGAACAGTGTTTTGGGGTCAGCTGGTTGGCAGAAGAGGAGGATGATTACGAATAAGGGTAGCACTTTACAATAATGACCCGTTATAAAGCATTTATAAACGTTTATAAGTAGTTTGTAGACTATTAACAAATCATTAACAACCTGTTTGTTGACATTCGTAAATTATTACTAAAACCTTTATAACTACAGTTACAAATCATTTGTAAAGTATTAGTAAGTAGTGAACTATTCATGAATAAGCCATTTATATACATCTGTAAAAGATTATTAAATCGTTTGTAACGACCCATTCTAAAGCATTTATACACGTTTATAAGCAGTTTGTAGACTATTAACAAATCATTAACAACCTGTTTATTGACATTCGTAAATGATTACTAAAACCTTTATAACTACGGTTACAAATCATCTATAAAGGTATTAGTAACTATTCATGAATAAGCCATGTATAATACATCTGTAAATGATTATTAAATCATTTGTAACTGATGTTACATAATATATACAAGCTATTGGTAGCTTGTTCATGTTTAACATATGCTTTGTTAAACATTCCTAAAGTATCTATAAATCCTTAGTACATGTTATTATGTGCCCTATAGTAAAGTGAAGACAGTTCATCATTTACAACTGTCTGTTAATGTGTTTGTTCATGTTTAACATGCTTTGTAAAACATTCCTAAAATATCTATAAATCCTTTGTACATGTTATTATGTGCCCTACAGTAAAGTGAAGACAGTTCATCATTTATGACTGTCTCTTAATGTGGACTTTCTCCTTACCTGTTGCAAACTACCTGGCTTTCATGAATGCAGACACCAAACAATTACTAGAATTATCATTCATATTAAGCAAATGATGCGTAAGACATTCGTAAAGAGTATGTAAACCATTTGCAGACGTTATCATGAGCCTGAGCCTAGTTGCTTCTTTTGGGCTTGTTTTCATAGACCTGTCCGCTTGTTTCTTTTGCAAAATCTGGCAACACACTGATTACCTGCATTACACCTGCAGTAGCCTACTAGGGAGGAAGTGAACAGTGATGCAGTTGCAGACTGGACAGAAATATGTCTAATTCATGTTTTATGTGTTTTAACTGTCTTGTTGCAGGTGATCGAGGTAACATAAAATGGCTAATCTTACACACATGAAGTAGCATTATGACTAGGGGGTATTTTGATGGTGGCTGTTTGTATCCACAATGTTTGTTTTGATGTGTAGGCTAGTAATGTCCTCCATGCTTAGCAGTTTAGCTTAGCAGCTAAAGCTAACTTGCACTGGGAGGTGGTGACTGCAGAGGCTCCAAGCCGCTACTCTGTGATTCTGTTGTGATTAATTTCTTTGTTTAAATGTCAGTGTGTGTGCTGTGGCCAAGAGTTGCTACATTTTATATCTTAATAAATTGTTGTATACTATATAACGTTACTTTTGCCACTTTTTGATGTCACATGTTTTACTAATCACTGTTAAACATGAAATAATAATGCATAGTCTTCACTTTACAACAAGGCCCATGATAACGTTAGCAAATGGTCAACACACTCTTTACGAATGTCTTACGAATCATATATTAAACATGAAAGATAATTCTAGTAATTGTTTGGCATCTGCATTCATGAAAGCCAGGTAGTTTGCAACAGGTAAGGAGAAAGTCACATTAACAGACAGTTGTAAATGATGAACTGTCTTCACTTTACTATAGGGCACATAATAACATGTACTAAGGATTTATAGATATTTTACTCTACTCAGAGTCATAAGTTTACAAAATGTACTAAAGTACAGTGAACGTCTGTGCGGTTTGTCTTCATCACTGAAAATAACGTACATGTAAACTGATATAAAACTGCTGTCATGTGCAGTTGGGGTGAAGAAACACAACCATTTCACTCCTAATAATACCTATTTGATTTGACATCCTGACTTGCTGCTGTAGCTGAGGCTTGAACCTGTTACCTGCGGCTCACTAGTCAGTGACTCTATCCATTCACCTACAGCTGTTTCCTTGGAATCTGTGGTTCTGAAACGCTTTGTTGTCAACCCCCCAAATTGACATGTATTTGGGCAGTGGACCCCAATGTGAAAAGATATAAAGTTATTTGTCTTGTTTGTTGTTCAAGTCAAAGCACCAGGAAGGCTGTACTTGTCAGCCATCTGTTAGCTCAATGGGTTGAGACGCAGTATTCATGATCCAGAGGCCATGAGTTCAAATCCCATTGATGTCTTTCCTATGATTCTTTCCTTTGCAGACTGGCTTCCAGAAGATCAAGTGAAAAGTACCAGGAAGGCTGTACTTATCAGCCATCTGTTAGCTCAATGGGTTGAGACGCAGTATTCATGATCCAGAGGCCATGAGTTCAAATCCTACTGGTGTCTTTCCTATGATTCTTTCCTTTGCAGACTGGCTTCCAGAAGATCAAGTGAAAACTACCAGGAAGGCTATACTTGTCAGCCATCTGTTAGCTCAATGGGTTGAGACACAGTATTCATGATCCAGAGGCCATGAGTTCAAATCCCATTGATGTCTTTCCTATGATTCTTTCCTTTGCAGACTGGCTTCCAGAAGATCAACTGAAAAGTACCAGGAAGGCTGTACTTGTCAGCCATCTGTTAGCTCAATGGGTTGAGACGCAGTATACATGATCCAGAGGCCATGAGTTCAAATCCCACTGGTGTCTTTACTGTGATGCTTTCCTTTGCAGACTAACTTCTAGAAAAATAAGTTAAAACGACCAGGAAACCTGTAACTCTCAGCCAACAGCTTAGCTCAACTGGTAGAGCATCTGTCCAATAACAAGACTTGACCTGACTTGAGTGGGTTCGATTCCCACTCCGAGTCATGTGTCCCCGGTAACTTGGGGCAACGGATAAATTGACTGATATTCTTCGTGATGCTTCCCTTTGCAGAATAACTTCTAGAAAAACAAGTTAAAACCACCAGGAAACCTGTAACTTTCAGCCAACAGCATAGCTCAACTGGTAGAGCCAAGTCAAGTCAACATGACTTGACTTGACTTGAGTGGGTTCGATTCCCACTCGAGGCAAGTGTCCCCGGATATCAGTCAATTTATCCGTTGCCCCAAGTTACCTGGGACACTTGACTCGAGTGGGAATCGAACCCACTCAAGTCAAGTCAAGTCATGTTATTGGACAGACGCTCTACCTGTCGAGCTATGCTGTTGGCTGAGAGTTACAGGTTTCCTGGTGGTTTTAACTTGTTTTCTAGAAGTTAGTCTGCAAAGGGAAGCATCACTAAGGATATCAGTCAATTTATCCGTTGCCCCAAGTTACCGGGGAGACTTGACTCGAGTGGGAATCGAACCCACTCAAGTCAAGTCAAGTCATGTTATTGGACAGACGCTCTACCAGTTGAGCTATGCTGTTGGCTGAGAGTTACGGGTTTCCTGGTGGTTTTAACTTGTTTTTCTAGAAGTTATTCTGCAAAGGGAAGCATCACGAAGGATATCAGTCAATTTATCCGTTGCCCCAAGTTACCGGGGACATATGACTCAGAGAGGGAATCGAACCCACTCAAGTCAGGTCAAGTCATGTTATTGGACAGACGCTCTACCAGTTGAGCTAAGCTGTTGGCTGAGAGTTACAGGTTTCCTGGTGGTTTTAACTTGTTTTTCTAGAAGTTAGTCTGCAAAGGAAAGCATCACAGTAAAGACACCAGTGGGATTTGAACTCATGGCCTCTGGATCATGTATACTGCGTCTCAACCCATTGAGCTAACAGATGGCTGACAAGTACAGCCTTCCTGGTACTTTTCAGTTGATCTTCTGGAAGCCAGTCTGCAAAGGAAAGAATCATAGGAAAGACATCAATGGGATTTGAACTCATGGCCTCTGGATCATGAATACTGCGTCTCAACCCATTGAGCTAACAGATGGCTGACAAGTACAGCCTTCCTGGTACTTTTCAGTTGATCTTCTGGAAGCCAGTCTGCAAAGGAAAGAATCATAGGAAAGACATCAATGGGATTTGAACTCATGGCCTCTGGATCATGAATACTGCGTCTCAACCCGTTGAGCTAACAGATGGCTGACAAGTACAGCCTTCCTGGTGCTTTGACTTGAACAACAAACAAGACAAATAACTTTAAAAAAATGTGTTACAGCATCCTACTATAATCCTACTATAATTCTAGTAACCTCTGTGCGTTTGTAGTGGTGAAGACACCCGGTTCTCCTCACTGGCTGGACCAATTGCTCTGATTTTGCACACAGCCATTGACCATTACCATCTGAACTTAACTGTGAAGCCCGTTTTTCAATTTCATCAAATCTCAGCTTCTTATTAGCGTTTTTGTGTCAAACACTGTCGCCATGGTTACGGGGCTGCCCAGCTATGGGACGAACTGCCTCCCGGGTTGCCAGATCATGTGCGCATATCCCCCCACGGATGCGCTGCGCCGACCGGGTATGGTCTAGTAAATATAAATCTTTTTCATGGGGGGCCCTGACACTACATCTTTTCACATTGGGGTCCACTGCCCAAATACATGTCAATTTGGGGGGTTGACAACAAAAAGTTTCAGAACCACAGATTCCAAGGAAACAGCTGTAGGTGAATGGATAGAGTCACTGACTAGTGAGCCGCAGGTAACAGGTTCAAGCCTCAGCTACAGCAGCAAGTCAGGATGTCAAATCAAATAGGTATTATTTGGAGTGAAATGGTTGTGTTTCTTCACCCCAACTGCACATGACATCAGTTTACATGTACGTTATTTTCAGTGATGAAGACAAACCGCACAGACGTTCACTGTACTTTAGTACATTTTGTAAACTTATGACTCTGAGTAGAGTATAGCCTGACTTAAACAAACAAATAACAACTTAGTATAGTCAGATTATTTTTTACACAACTTACATTTTGTAATCAAACTACCGAAACGAAAGTTGGTCACCACCGAAACGAAAGTTAAATCCGAAATAATCACTAAGTGTGGAGGCCAAAATCGTCCCCCCAAAAACCTGTTAGGAGTACGTTTCAGGCAATTTAGAGTTGATTGGTAGTACTTTGTAGTGACTTTTTTGGTCCCTAACACCACAAATGGTTTACATACTGTTTACGAATGTCTTACGCATCATTTGCTTAACATGAATGATAATTCTAGTAATTGTTTGGTATCATTCATGAAAGCCAGGTAGTTTGCAACAGGTAGGGAGAAAGTCCACATTAACAGACAGTCATAAATGATGAACTGTCTTCACTTTACTGTAGGGCACATAATAACATGTACAAAGGATTTATAGATATTTTAGGAATGTTTTACAAAGCATGTTAAACATGAACAAACACATTAACAGACAGTTGTAAATGATGAACTGTCTTCACTTTACTATAGGGCACATAATAACATGTACTAAGGATTTATAGATACTTTAGGAATGTTTAACAAAGCATAAGTTAAACATGAACAAGCTACCAATAGCTTGTATATATTATGTAACATCAGTTACAAATGATTTAATAATCATTTACAGATGTATTATACATGGCTTATTCATGAATAGTTACTAATACCTTTATAGATGATTTGTAACCGTAGTTATAAAGGTTTTAGTAATCATTTACGAATGTCAATAAACAGGTTGTTAATGATTTGTTAATAGTCTACAAACTGCTTATAAACGTTTATAAATGCTTTAGAATGGGTCGTTACAAATGATTTAATAATCTTTTACAGATGTATATAAATGGCTTATTCATGAATAGTTCACTACTTACTAATACTTAACTGTAGTTATAAAGGTTTTAGTAATAATTTACGAATGTCAACAAACAGGTTGTTAATGATTTGTTAATAGTCTACAAACTACTTATAAACGTTTATAAATGCTTTATAACGGGTCATTATTGTAAAGTGCTACCCTTTTTTTTTGGTCCCTAACATTCATCGAGCTCTGGACTTAGTAATTTTTTTTCCGTTTCGGTAGTGACACTACCGAAACGAAAAAAAAATTGTTCCCCCAAAAACCTGTTAGGAGTACGTTTCAGGCAATTTAAAGTTGATTGGTAGTGACTTTTTTTTTGGTCCCTAACATTCATCGAGCTCTGGACTTAGTAATTTTTTTTTCGTTTCGGTAGTGACACAATGGTGTCACTACCGAAACGAAAAACAAATTGTTCCCCCAAAAACCTGTTAGGAGTACGTTTCAGGCAATTTAAAGTTGATTGGTAGTGACTTTTTTTTTTGTCCCTAACATTCATCGAGCTCTGGACTTGGTCATTTTTTTCCCGTTTCGGTAGTGACACAATGGTGTCACTACCGAAACGAAAAAAAAAATTGTTCCCCCAAAAACCTGTTAGGAGTACGTTTCAGGCAATTTAAAGTTGATTGGTAGTGACTTTTTTTTTTGTCCCTAACATTCATGGACTTAGTCATTTTTTTCCCGTTTCGGTAGTGACACAATGGTGTCACTACCGAAACGAAAAAAAAATGGTTCCCCCAAAAACCTGTTAGGAGTACGTTTCAGGCAATTTAAAGTTGATTGGTAGTGACTTTTCTTTTGGTCCCTAACATTCATCGAGCTTTGGACTTAGTAATTTTTTTTCCGTTTCGGTCACTAGCGAAACGAAAAAGAAATTGTTCCCCCAAAAACCTGTTAGGAGTACGTTTCAGGCAATTTAAAGTTGATTGGTAGTGACTTTTTTTTTGGTCCCTAACATTCATCGAGCTCTGGACTTGGTCATTTTTTTCCCGTTTCGGTAGTGACACAATGGTGTCACTACCGAAACGAAAAAAAAATTGTTCCCCCAAAAACCTGTTAGGAGTACGTTTCAGGCAATTTAAAGTTGATTGGTAGTGACTTTTTTTTTGGTCCCTAACATTCATCGAGCTCTGGACTTAGTAATTGTTTTCCCGTTTCGGTAGTGACACAATCGTGTCACTACCGAAACGAAAAAAAAATTGTTCCCCCAAAAACCTGTTAGGAGTACGTTTCAGGCAATTTAAAGTTGATTGGTAGTGACTTTTTTTTTGGTCCCTAACATTCATCGAGCTCTGGACTTCGTAATTTTTTTTCCGTTTCGGTAGTGACACAATGGTGTCACTACCGAAACGGAAAAAAAATTGTTCCCCCAAAAACCTGTTAGGAGTACGTTTCAGGCAATTTAAAGTTGATTGGTAGTGACTTTTTTTTTGGTCCCTAACATTCATCGAGCTCTGGACTTAGTAATTTTTTTTCCGCTTCGGTAGTGACACAATGTTGTCACTACCGAAACGAAAAAAAAATTGTTCCCCCAAAAACCTGTTAGGAGTACGTTTCAGGCAATTTAAAGTTGATTGGTAGTGACTTTTTTTTTGGTCCCTAACATTCATCGAGCTCTGGACTTAGTAATTTTTTTTCCGTTTCGGTAGTGACACAATGGTGTCACTACCGAAACGAAAAAAAAAATGTTCCCCCAAAAACCTGTTAGGAGTACGTTTCAGGCAATTTAAAGTTGATTGGTAGTGACTTTTTTTTTGGTCCCTAACTTTTTTTTTGGTCCCTAACAAATTTGGACCGTGACAGTTTCCATCTCTCTCTCTCTTCAATCTATTCCGTTTCCATGTCTCTCTCTCTTCAATCTATTCCGTTTCCATGTCTCTCTCTCTCTCTCTCTCTCTTCAATCTATTCCGTTTGCATGTCTCTCTCTTCGATCTATTCCGTTTCCATGTCTGTCTGTCTCTCTCTCTCTCTCTCTCTCTCTCTCTCTCTCTCTCTCTCTCTCTCTCTCTCTCCATTCTTCATTCACTGGCCCCGTATTATTGCTACCTGCAACTATATTTTAATTCTTAATTTTGCCTGATTTTACTGATGTATTGTCAAAAAATTAACTAAATAATGCTGCGCACATATATTATATATAATTTGCACAATTCCCAGAATTTCCCAGCATAACATTTGGGAAGGCTTAGCCTACCCTAGCCTTCATTACCCGCCGCTTATGGCTTTTAGGTCTTGTTTACATATAGCTACGTCTATGTAGCATAGCTGTGGCCTTCCCTGAAGCGAAGTCTCCATAAAGGAGGTCTTTGGGGATTCTGCCATATTATGCATGTGGCCAAGCCAGCGAAGATATATCTGGGGTATCTGTCCTTCGCGTATCTTGAGAACCGACTGTGGTGCCCGGTGTGAATGCATTGGCGGTTGTCAGAACCGCGAATGCGACTGATATGATGATAACAACAAGACAAACAAAACAAAAACATTGTAACTGCAGCGTTTTCTATCGTTTGTTGTGCTGTTGCTTTTTGATGTCTGAATGCTTTTGAACCAAAATGGCTATTTGTCATTATCCACTTGGCATTACTTTAAAAGCACGGATAGAGGCTCTCTGGGTAAAGAGTCTGTCTGGCAAGCAGAAAGTCACGGGATTGACTTCCAAACCCGACAATGTGTCATTGAAGGTATAATCTCAATATCTTGAAGAATCCTGTTAAACTTTTAATAGTTTTTTGTTTTTGTTTTAAATTCAAATCTTTCTTAAGGCACAAAATATTTTCAGATGGCGGCCTTGACATGAAGATGTTTGAGAACCCCTGTGCTATTTAACGGAGGCAGCCATGGCTCAATGGGTAGTGACTGCCTGGGAACCAAGAGGTCACAGGTACAATTCCAGGCCTCACTTGAGTGGATAAAACTGAAAACTGAATTTCCCCTGTGGGATGAAACCAATTACTTCAGGACAAGTGGAAATGGAGAAGATCGTGTGCATATCATGATTAAATCATCATGTTCTGCCATACCATTTAACCTTGTCCAACAAGGGATTAGATTGGCTGTAGTTTTAAACTCTCAATAAGATATTCTATCAATCAATCAATATTCTAATAGCTGACTTATACAATAAAACAAGGCTAACGTCTAGTACAACACTTCTAGTATTAATAACACTTTGTTGAAACACAGAGCACGGTGGTCTGTGTTAAAACATGTCTACATGGTCCAAAGGTCCAGGGTTCAAATCCTACCAAGGATATCATACTCTCTACATCCAGAAGAACACTTAGCACACTAAAGAAACCTGTGATGGAATAGCAGGCACAATAATAGCACATCTAAAAAAAAATAAGAATCTTTGAAAGTTTTAGACAAATCTGGTACAAAATATTTTCTGATGGGGGGCCAAATACGTATTAAATTTGGGGGTCCAATTGACGTGAAGATGTTGAAGAACCACTATGCTGTTTAACACCGATCCGATCGATATGCCCATATATGGGCATATATAGAGATCCGGTTGTCCAGAACCACCGATCCGACCTATATGCCCATATATGAATGGGCATATAGAGATGAAATCTCTGCGTGCATGCGTGCTTGTATCTCAAGACCATCCGACCGCCCGGTGTGACGTTGGTCGGCTTGACGGTTGTCCAGAACCGCTGATCCGACTGATATCCCCATAAATGGGCATATGGAGATCCCTGATGTCATCAATCTGACATCATAGAACTACCATCATAGACTAGCCTCTAAGTACTATGACGGAATCTTCTAAGAGGGTCACAATGATTCGCAGATCTAGGGTAAGTGTCCGGCCAAATCTCAGTGCAGCACGTGGAACTATACCTCTGCCTGTGTACCAGGATGCTACCCAACTGAATGAGGAGGTTCAGTCTGTTAAGCCACAACAGTCAGACATTAATAAGCGAATAACTGGCAGATCTAGGTTCAGTGTCCAACCAGATGTCAGTGCAGCACAGAGAACTGTACCTCTTCCTGTGTCCCAGGATGCTACACAGGTTCAGTCTGTTAAGCCACGCGCAGAAATAAATGAGGAACATTCTGTTGCTGTTGTGACAGTAAAATCTAGTGTGTCTACTTTAATGAAAAACACTGTCCCAGGGGATATCAGTGACACAAGTGGTGATGGCACCTCTTCCTCAACTGCAATCCAAAGGAGGACGCGTTTTACTATCAAGCCCAATGTGGCTCCAGCCCTAACCTGTTTCAGGACAGTCTTGACATCTCCTGTAGAAGGACCAGCTTATCCAGACAGTGAGGATCTGATTACATCCTGCCATACTGATGCAACAGTTTCACAGGAACCCATCTCCCCAAGCCAGCAGAGGCTCTCTGGAGAGGAGGAAGAGCCTAGAACACAGATAGCAGTTCCTGCAGACGAGGATTCACTAGAACAGACCCAACTGTCCCTGGGAAAAAGCAGACAATTGGAACCTTTGCCAAGCAGCAAAGCCAAAGACGTTCCTCCCAAACTACCAGATATGTTATCTCCCTCTCTGCCAGATAAAGGGTCCATAGAAATATCAGAGAGTGCCGCCAGGGCCAAGACCCTACCAAAAACGTTCAGCTTATGTAGACTCCTGAATGATTCCTCTGACCTACAGAGGTTGGCAAAGGCCCGTAAACTCAGAGAACTGCTCAAACGGGAGATCCACAAGGATAAGAAAACCAAGACATCATCTAAAGCACGTGTAAATGAATATACCCCCTATCCTGCCAATATTACCATGAGAGATCTTATCTATCATTTACCTGTAGCTAACCCCATGACCTCACCCAAGAAAGCCCGAAGCTCAGAGTCAACTCCGCAGGTGGACGAGGGAGTACATAACGAGCAGGATGATGAGGATCAGCAACCGACGGCTCCCATGGTGACAGTGGCAGAGGACGGCTCCCTGATTATTGATGAGGAGAGCTTGACAGTGGAGGTCCAGAGAGCAAAAGGACCAAACCCAGCAGCCAATAAAGACCCCATCTTTGAATGTGGCTCCACTACCACTTACTCAAGCTTCAGGAAACGGACCCACACTAAACCCTGGTCCAACGAAGAGATAGAAATGTTCTTCCTGGCTATCAGCATGTTGGGGACAGACTTTTCCATAATTTGCCAGTTGTTTCCCCACAGAGCTCGATCAGAGATAAAGAACAAGTTCAAGAGGGAGGAGCGAGACAATTCCTGGAGGATTGACAAGGCTTTAAGAGAGAGGTGCAAACTGGATATTGGGTTGTTCTCTAAGCTGATGGACACGATTCTTCCCAAGTCCTCCAGAACGACAAAGCTGATGAGGAAACACAGCAGGAAAAGGAAAAGGAAGAAAGGTAGATTCTTCTCTATTTTGAGTGATATAGAAGAGGAGGAGGAGGAATGGGAGGAAGGGTAGCTTTAAAATGAAAATTGACTGGAGGTAAGTCCCTGTGACATACGAGTAGCATCGTGTTGAGAGGGGTGTACTTGTAGAGGAAGCTTCACACCTCGTTTTATGATTGTATGAAATAAATCTAAATCTATACATATCCTTAAATGCTCAAAGTCTCTGTGTGTCCACCCATCTCCTGTATATCTTGAGAGCCGTCCGACCATTCGACTTCAAACTTGGCATGCACAAGACCCGAGGGATTGATGCCAAGCGGGAAATTGGTCGGATCGTCGGTTGTCCAAATACTCGATAAATCTGTGAATCCCCATACATGGAGAACCCTGATGTCATCGATATGTCTTAGTATTGATAGATAGACATATATACATAGATACCGATATGCGAAGCAGAGAGAGCTAAATGACATTTCAAATCAATAATTTTATTCATAAATGATTTACCAAGAATCTCTATATTTTGTTAAAATCTAAAAGAAATCCGACTTTTTGAATAGCTTGCTATCTAATATGGGGTACAAGTACCTTTAGGGGTACTCTGAGGTGCTACAGGGGGTACATTAGAGGAAAAAAAGTATTTTACTGTCATATTTGATGATGAGACAGTGTTAGGGTCAGTGACAAAACGGGGTTGGTAAGATGACCAAAAAAAAGGCATGAACAGTGTCATACTGACCATGATACTGACATGATACTGACAATGATCCTCACATCATCTTTTGCAGTATAGGCCTACTTTTGTTTTCCTTTCCTTAACTGCACCATCTTGTATGAATGGTTCGGTGCACTATTAGGTGTAAATGCAGTTGAGCTGCCCTTGCTCTAAAGTGAACCTTGACCTTGATATCATGCTGGTATACAAAATACATTCACTGTGTTCAAATGAACCCAACTTTTATTTAGTTAGAACCTTGATGCCTCTATGTCCCCAAACAATACATTCAGTATATACATTTGGCCATGAGGGACTGTACAGACATATGTTATAGTAGTGCACAGTCACACATACATACTGTACATACATACATGCATACGTACATACATACTGTACATACATAAACATGGCAAGGAAATGTACACAAAGAACTCATACAACCATTTTACCACATTCAGTGGCATGAGAACACGCAGGGCAAGTTGATGGCTCATGGCTGGTCACGCATGACACACACATGCATACACCACATATACGTACATGCACGTACACACACGCACGCGCACACACACACACACACACACACACACACACACACACACACACACACACACACACACACACACACACACACACACACACACACACACACACACACACACACACTTTAAGACACTTCTCTGTGAGAGAAGGGCTCATATAGGTTCTGACAATAGAGTTACAGTATATGAACAGCGGTTCTCAAAGTGGGGTCCTCCGGGGAACCCCAGGGGACCTTGAGGGGGCTTTGCACACTCTCTGGAGTTATTAGGGGGGTCCGTGGCCTAATGCATATTGAACTGGGGGTCCTTAAAATAAAATAAATTGGGAACCACTGTAAAATAATTTGCTATTATTTGGGCAGCTGAATGCAAGAAAGCCGTCCCTGTGCCAGAATGAACTAGCCCAGGGTTTCTCAAACTTTTTCAGGACCCATAAATTGATATGGATTTGGCCGCGGACCCCCATCTGAGAAGATTTTGTGCCAGGGACCCCCAGAAGAGAATATTTATGGGTTTATTTTAAAAAACATATAGATGGATAGTGGTTAAAATTGTGACGCTATTACTACTTTTGCTGGAGACCCCCTGGAACCCCAAGGTTCTCTCGGGGACCGCCCACGGCCCAAATGGACCCTTGTCTGTAAGACAGACTGTAGATTGGGGGTCCAAGAGATGGAAAAAATGGAGGGTCTGTGGCCGTGGCCTGATGCATATCGTCTCAATGTATGTCTAAAACTGTTACTTTTAAGGATTCAAATTCAAAAGTAGCCGAACTACAAGCTAAAAACGAGCTTGCTGTGGATGTGTTACTTTTGATACTTTTATATGTATGCTGTAGTTACAGTGTAGTATGATCAAACTTGTAGGGCATTAACCACTTAAACCTCCAGCATCGGTATCGCTGAAAATAGTAGATCGACAAAGCTCACAATGCGACGCAGTGCGTCGCGTTGTGAGCTTTGTCAATCGGCTATTTTCAGCAAAAGCTTTCCCCACGATAACAGAAAACACACTAGTATTGAGCGCTGAGGGACTATGGTTACCCATATGGGGTTTTAAGGGGTTAATTTACGGAAAAAGCACTGCCCGACAGCAACAATATGAAACTAGTGGTCCTTGAAACTAAAAACCTGACGGTGAGAAACAGTGGTCTTGTCTACGATAATAAAGTATAACACTTGTCAGCAGCAGTACTGTCGCCTCTTCAGTCCACACTTGATTACTATAACGGGCACATTCTTAAGACATAATATGATACTGTACATTACACATACAATTTCATTTATTTTCATCTGCAAAAGACACCATTATAGCATACATTTCTGTCAAAGAATTACATAGGTCCACTTCAGTGACATTCTGTTACTTTATAAAGCTGTGTAGGGCCGTTCCTCACTTTTAAAGGAGTAGTTCACCAAAATTACTATCCCCCCATCAATTACTCACCCCATGAAGCCTTGGAATTAATGGAGAGGTCTTTGTTTTTCCAATAATTGATGAATTAAAGTACGGTAAGTACAGTAGGGGGCCAAGCTCAACAACGGCAAGATATATTTAAAAAATCTGCTCATAGCCTCCAACACTTGGATTACAGTGTGAGAGTTTGTTTTGGAGTTTATGAATTTGTTTTCTCTTATATGGTTTTCCTGTTGTTAATCTTGGGCCCCTATTTCACTTTCATTCATCAAATATTGGATCAGGAATGCAACAAAAACAAACAATTCTCCATGAATTCACGGCTTCGTGGGGTAACTGATAGAAAAGAAAGTCATTTTGGGGGTAAACTAATTCCTTTAATCACTTTTAAAAGACCCTCATATATCCCCACCTGCTCCAATAATAAGCTCCATCTCATCCACCCTCACTTTCTTTGCCATCACATCACAGTACATTTTGTATACGCCACACTCCCTGCTGCACATAAACCTTTTTAAGTAAATCAGGCAATTATCCTGATTAAATATTCTTTTATGTGGACAATTTGCACCATCGCATCTGTCAATTACTTCAGTGGTTCTCAAAGTGTCGTCTGCTATTTGAAAACTGCTGATGTACACGATCACAAGGCATTGCGGTTGTAGATCTGCTATTTTCAACAGCAACAAAATAATCATCTTGAAAGGTTTTGATTTTTTTTTTAAATATTTTCTTAAAACATTTGAACAAATATTGTATAATATGGTGGTCCCTAGCACACAATATTTTCAGATGGGGGTCCGCAGCCAAATAGCCTACATATTAATTTGGGGGTCCTTGATATGAAAAAGTTTGAGAACCACTGAATTACTTTATCAAATGGGCACTTTCAACTTGGATCATCCCTTCCAAAGCCTATGGGGGTTGCATAGCAAACAGCTAACATCACTAATATCAAGTTCAACCAGCCTGGGTTCTCTGCTCATAGTTGCAGCTATCGTCTCTCTTAGCATTGATTGCACCTCAATCTCATTCTCACTCTTACTTTTTCATCATATATGAGACAGTCTTTTTTGCCAGTAAGGGGGCTAACAGTGGGAGGATAGTTTGGGCATACTGGCCTGTACCACAGTAGCCTGTAGCCATTATGCATTTAAACCGTACATTTTCTACTATAAACTGAGGATAATCATCGATGATCATGTTGTAATTCTGGGTATCATCCCCCAAAAACAGCTATACCAATGTGAAACAGAAAATATCGTCTCTGTCGGGTGGAAACCCTGTATATCCAAAAAATGGACATAATTCAAATTTAAAAATAGCAAAAGTAGCAGATCTACAAGATCGAATTGTAGATCTGCTTCTTTTGATACTTTTGTGTGACACTGTAGTATGATCAAGTAGGACATCCATTTACGAAAAAACACAGACATTTAGAATATGGAGATGAAGAGGTTTCTGTCCGACAGCAACAATACTCTGGCAGATCTGCGCTTGTAGATCTTGCTAGATTTGGTAAAGAGGGGAAAAAAAAGTACAGTTGCAACTCAGGTCCGTTTCACTAAGACATCAAGAGAACACACATGGCAAGTCTATGGCTGATGGATGGTCGCGCACACACACACGCACACGCACGGTGACAGACTGGAGGTCAGGACTTGATCCAGTTGAAACATTTCAAAATAAAATGGCATACTGCGTATATATGCCAGTACTGGCATACTGGCATATTGGTCCAGTTGAAAACATTTTTTTAAATAAAACGGCGTACTGCGATTGGTCCAGAGGGGGTTTGGGGGGGGGGGATTCTTCCGCAAGTCCAGTCCATTTCAGAACAAAGCTCAACAATCCCATTGGTCAGGAGGAGAGACGCCAACCCGCCAACTCAACAATCCCATTGTCAGGAGAGACACCCGCCACGCCATGGTGTCTCTGGTCAGGCCACCGAGGCAGATGAACGTTAACCACTTAAACCCCATATATGGTTGAGCGGAGTCCCCCGGGGCTCTATGCTAGTGTATTTTCTCTTTTCTGTTATTGTGGGGAAAGCTTTTGCTGAAAATAGCTGATCGACAAGCTTAACAACGCGTCGTTGTTAAGCTTGCCGATCTGCTATTTTCTGCGAAAGCTTTCCCCACGATACGGATGCTGGGGTTTAAGTGGTTAAAGACACTGGTTCTCAACGTCTGGTCCGGGGACCACCAGGGGGTCCAAATGGACCCTTAGCAGGTCTGTAACTCGGAGGATTTTGTGGTGTGGATTTGATTGATTGAATACTTTATTATCATGCTTATTAACAGTCCAGGTATTACAGTCAAAGGTTATGCTAAAAGAAAAACACATTGCGGTCCTTATTGAGGGATTGAGAGTGGTACAAATGGAACCAAAATGGGTTCCATTTGTATGCTCAGCGAGTTACAGACGCAACGTGGTCCGTTCAGACCGCTGTGTGGTACCCGGATCCGGTGTTGAGAACAGCAAGAACTTTAAACAGAATAAGAAATAAAAAGGCAAAAGCACCACAGTAGAAGAGGCTGGGGGGGGGGGGGGGGTTATTCCCCCCAAAAAACACGATCACATCGGCACAATGATGGGCCCATCATCATCACAGAGGAGGAGTAACACATCAGTAATCATTTTTTACCCCAGTATAAATTACAGTCACAGAACAATCCTTTTGAGAAACAAAAACGAAAAGCAGAAACTCTTGAAATCAGCTGATCTAACAAACTGATTGTTTTTTTTTTGACCCATGCATTTTTATAAGGCATTAACCAAACATTTTAGTTTTTCTGACATCACACAATATCATAGTAGTGACTATACATACAGACGCTGATCTGGACAAACTAAAACAAAATGTTTATCTTTTTTTGTTATTGAAAAAAACAAAAAAAGGAAGGAAGGAAAACGTCTCTTGGACTAATCGGTTTATGAAAAAGAAGAAGAATACATATTCTTTTAGACCAATGATGCAATTTGAAGGGAATTGGAAATGGGGGGTTTGGAGAGAGGCAGAGATCGATCCCCAGCAATCCCATTGTACCTATTGATCTGCAGATGGGCGAATGAAATTGATTTTTTTTCTGAGGTAGACAATGCAGGCATATTTCATTCTCCCGATGCAAAGCCGCTCTAAGCTGGGGGATGGGGGGGAAAGTGAGGCTAATTTGGTCCATTTGGACAGGCTCTGGTCTCCTCAGCCAGTGGTGGACAGTAACACTTGCTTAAGTACATTTACTTGAGTACTGCTACATAAGTACATCCTTTGAGGATTATTATTTTATTTTATAAGCACATGACTCACTCCACTACATTTCAAAAAGATATTTTGTACTTTTGACTCTACTAAAGTTTTTCTAGGAATGGAACTTAACAAAAATATATTATGAATTATCCACTTAGGCCCTATTTCAAATAAAGTGAAAATAGCTGATCTACAAGATCACAACGCATCGCGGTGCAACACGCTCTGAGCTTGAAGACCTGCAATTTTCACAATTCTTTTTTAAGATTTCGGGAAAAATCTGAATGAAAAATGCATTGATATTAAAAAGGAAAAAAATAACTTTGTAATTTGTTCTTTTGAATACTTGAGTATTTACTCGAGTATATCGTCTCTGTCGGGTGGAAACCTCATATGTCCCGTTACTTTTCAAGATTCAAACTCCAAAAACAGCAAAAGCAGCAGATCTACAAGCTCAATATGTGTCGCTTCGCGCCGCGGCTCAAGCTTGTATACTGTATCTACTTTCTTTCGATACTTTTGTGTGACGCTGCAGTATGATCAAGAAGGGCGTTAATTTACGACGAATATGGAGATAGACCTGTCACAATTATTACATAATAGTCTAATCGCAATTATTTGAGATAATCGCAATTATGTTTGCATAATCGTCATAATTGTTTCCATGTTGATAAATGTCAAAATGGAACATTTTCCCCCCAAAAAAGCAGAAATAGCAGATCTACAAGCTTACAACGCGTCACTTTGTGACGCGTTGTAAGCTTGTAGATCGACTATTTCTTTTTTTTTTACATGTATAAAAGTGTTAAATCAATAATTTCTTTGAATATTTCAGTTATTTGTCATATCTGCCCTGTGGAATGTTTGATCACGAAGCCTAAAAGACTTCATATGTTCCAGTGTTCAATGCCACACACACACAATTACATCGTTAATCGCAATTATTTTAGTGACAATTAATCGTCAACTTAAATTTGTAATCGTGACAGCCCCTAGATAAGAGGTTTTCTGCCCCCGACAGCGACCGATATATACTTGGTCCACCACTGGTTGGGAGTGTGGGGGTGGGGGGGGGGGGGGGGGCGGTCTGATGATGACCCATCCATCAGGCTCCAGTGAGTGGCTCAGTGCTGCGGTGCTTACGGCGTCATTGGTGCCATCCACCCCCACTGCAGGTGATGGATGGCCAGACAGCATGCCTTATGACAAGAGATAGAGATGTCAGTGTGCAGCCCCATGCTGTTCTGCAGCGCTACAGCATACAGACACACAGCAGCGTTCACGCTAGGCCAGCTTTATTTCATATTCTGGCCACTGAACGACGAACAAGGCCCATATGAACGATATTGCTGTAACAGGCCTCATAAATGTTCCTTCCCCCCCCCCCCACCCGACCCTAAAGTTACGGGTTTTACAATCGTCCGGTCCCTTTGATAAACAATTACCTCACATCGTCACGGTTCGGGCGGGAAAACCTTGTATGTCCGACACTGTAGCTTTAAAAACCTGTGTTCCAATGTAGTTATTATTTAGTCACAGGCGCCTTGTTAATACTTTTCATTGGTTCAATATTTTGGAAATTTAAAATAATAGCAGAAATAGCCCGATCTACATGCATCGACCGATCTACACGATGCGACACATTGTGACATGCTGTGAGCTTGTAGATCGGCTGTTTTTGACAACTTTTGCGTGACACCATTCGCACGACGAAAGTTGGTTTTAAATATTAACGAAAGACGTTGAAATATGGAGATACAAGGTTTCTGCCCCGACAGCAACGACATGTTATGAACAGAGCCTAACCAAATCAGACAATGAAAGAAGCATGGTGCAACACAATAGGCGTTAATACACTCTCTGGGGGAAAAAATAAGAAAATAAAAAGGTACAGCACTTTATAACAGGAAAGGTACATCCTCTGTGACGAAATGCATAATGTTGTACCTTTTTAAGTGTCAAGAGTGTAAAGTGCCAAGGAGATGGGGGATCGGTTAATAAAACAATGAAAATATACTGATCAGATATGTCAGTCTTTGATGTTATGAAGTGGATGTCTTTCTGTCATAAATAAGAAATGAAAATAAAAAAAATCTTGACAGTTCTGTGATAATCACAGTAAAATCCAGAGTGTTAATTTAACTCAGAAAGTGTGAAAATGAACCGGGTTTGTTTCTTTACATTGTCAGAATTTAATCACTTAAGCCCCTATGTACTTCGTCGTATGACGAATAGCAAGTTTCTTTTGTATTTTTTTTTAAATGTTCGACAATTTTCGGAACATTTTCACCAACAAAGACATGCCCAGAAGAGGGCCATGCCAGGGTTAACGTGGGTTAAATTAACACAGCATTTTACCGCGTAAGCAAGTCTGACAATGCATGGCTAATGGGTGTAGTAGGCAAACGGCAAAAAGCAGAGGGTTTGTAGAATCAGTGGGGGGGTGGGGGGAGGGGCAGAGAGGTGGGATTCAGCAGGTTGGGGTGCTACTGTCCAGCTCCTTTAGGGGGGGGGGGGGGGGGGCCTCAGAGTTCCACCCCTGGTTTCCTGATGAAAGAACGCAGAGTCACAGGCAGGGTGGGGCGGAGCCACAGGCAGGGTGGGGCGGAGCCACAGGCAGGGCGGGGGCGGGGCCCCCTGGTGGGTGAGTGCAGCAGGGGGCCCGAGTTTAGGTCTGACCCCTACATGGTGACCCTACATGGCACTATAGCACCGGTTCTCAACGCCAGGCCCGGAGACCACCAGGGGGGGTCGAAATGGACCTCAAAGGGTCTGCAACTCTGAGAGCGTACATACGGAACCAAATGGACCCTTACGGGGGTCCATCCACTCTGAGAGCATAAAGACAACCAAATAAGACCCCCTTATGGGGGTCCAATTGGTTCCGTCTGTACGCTCTCAGAGTTAAATGAACACTATAAAAATCTCAAGTGTCCCAAAGATGAAAACAATGATTCCGTTAGTACACACTCAGACTTACAGACCCAGTCAAGGGTCCTTTTGGAGCCCCCTGGTGGTCCCCGGACCCACCGTTGAGAACCAGTGCCCAGCACCATGGCACTATAGTGTCCTGATGGCCACGGGGTACAGCAGGGACATGTGTTCGGCCCCCTTGATGGGCAGCTTGCGGCTGGAGTAGAAGTGGATGATCTCTGGCACGCTGTCGAAGGGGCAGCTGTTCTGACCCAGGATGTACTTGTTCTCCTTGGTACGACACAGCTTCATGTGCATGAAGCCCTGACTGCTCCTGTGTGGGGGGGGGGGGGTGGAGAGAGAGAGAGAGAGAGAGAGAGAGAGAGAGAGAGAAATCGTGTAAGTCAGTGTTTCTCAAACGTTTTCGTGCCAAGGACCCCCAAATTGATAGGTATTTGCCCACGGACCCCCATCTGAACATGTTTTGTGCCAGGGACCCCCAGAAGAGAAGAAGATTTATGTTCAAACAATTCAAAATTATTCAAAAGTTTCCAAACATTTTCAATATTTAAAAAAGATCAAAAAACCAACTCATAAATTGATAAAGTTGTTAAAATGATTGTGTCTAGTTTGGTGTTTTCTCTTGATCTCCCTGTGCGTGAAGTGTAACGGTGAGTGGGAATGGTTAAACCAGTGGTTTTAAACAAAAAATAACTAATTTATTTTAAAAATATTAATGTTATATTATCATTCAAATCTGAGTGTTTTGCCAATTATTTGGGGGCCACTTGCAGTATCCTCATCACGTCACAGCCCAGCAGGTTGACAATCACAACAGTTGGTCGTTTTGTAGCTGCAGTTGAAGCCAAGCTCAATTTGGATTGCAGCATTGTACATTTTGTACCCGTCCCTTTGTATCTTCAATGGTGCTGCCTTCCATTGAAAATGAATGGCAGCCTGTAGCTTTGTACCGGCCAGTGTGAACCCAGGATTAGATTCGAGACTTCAAAGCGCAGACAGGAAGTCTAAAATCTCACAGTCTTCGCCTTCCAACTGAGATCCATTTTTCCAACTGAGATTCTCATAATCATAAGCCATTTTTCCGGCTGGGTTTTAAGCCGGCGGGTTACCTGAGGTGCGTTAGTTTCCCATGCATGAGCAGGAGGCTAATGAACACCCAGGCAGAACCACTTAAGACTACAGCACTTAATAAATGCATGGCAAATTAAACGCTCCCACTGCACTTCCAGGAGCATCGGATCAATGTGTTTTACGTCTTTCCAGTAATATTCTGCTTCAGTGGTGTAAGGTAACTAACTTTCAATTTCCTGATACTTTATACAGTACTTCTACTACATCTCAGAGATAATGTTGTCATTTTTACCCCACTACATGTTTTTGACAGCTGTAGTTACTGGTTTAGATTGTTTAAATGATTCATAATTAATCCGATTATTAATCAAAAATCTCCTGAATTGTTCAAAAATAACCGATCTACAAGCTGTCACAACGCTACAACTATGCGTTGTCAACATCTGAGTACTTCTTCCACCACGGTTCTCATTGAAATATGCCTTCATAAGAGCCTATACAAGGAACTGATACTAACCAGAAGCAAAAAAAAAGAAAGACATAATGGCCACATCTACAAGCTCACAACGTGTCGATGTAGATGAATACTAAAATATGGCTAATAAGTTTAGGGAAAAGTGTTAGGCGGCAAGATAGGGCCCATAGAGTAGCAAAACATTATTGTAAAATTAATTAATTTTTTTGTCTCCTCTTCCCTAGGACGTCACACTGAAACGTCACTTACAACCTGAACCTTTTGATTGACATTTCTTAGACGGTTCAATGTGCAGAAGCATCCCAAAATGTTTTGTATTCTGTTGCAGATTATTATAGACATGTATGTTCTGTTGCTACATCTATCATAGATTATTATAGACATGTATGTTCTGTTGCTACATCTACCACAGATTATTATAGAAATGTATGTTCTGTTGCTACACCACTACCACAGATTAGCAGGAAATCTATTTCAATTCAAACAGCCTCCCCAGCCAGATAGAAATTGAAAATATAAATTGAAATGCACCTATACTGTATGCAACCCCCAGGGGCACTGGAATGCTGTGAGCACAGAATCAATAAGAAAACTAATAACAAAAGAGATAAAAGGGGAAAAAAAGGAAGAATAAAAAAGAAAATGACTCAAATGGGATTATTCCCCAGCACTTCAACTCCCAATGTGTTCACCTATATTTTATTTTTAGTGCTGTGGCCAGAAATGAGCTCCGGCTTTTGCTTTAGTTCTGGCGATGTGATCCATCATTGTCAAAATGTGAATAAAGAAAACAGAAAGACAACTTTATAACATCTGAAAAATACTTATGTTTTTGCACTGCATTAAAATAGACATACTGTACTGTTCTTGTGCGTCGTCATACTACGTATTCGTATTATGCATATTAACAGGAAAGCAGGCGTGCATTTGATGTAATTGCTGATGCTTATCTTAATCTATTAAAAAAACAATAATGACAATACATCCCAGGAAATTCCCAATTCCTAAAGCACCATCCTAACGCCCATACAATCTATAGCACTTTCCCAAACAAAGGGTCAGGACCCAGTTTTGGATCACAGAACTGTCTTCATGGGTTCAAAGTAAATATCCAGGGCTTTGGTTTGTTTGTTTGTTTTCAAAAAAAAAGAAGAAAAAAAAGAAACACTGTTCACAGAGTGATGCTGCTCCGACATCACGGAAGTCTACTTTATTGCAGTATACTTTAAGCCTTAAAGCCTTTAAGCCGTAAAGTATACTGCCTTAAAGTAGCCTACAAGTGTATTGGCACAGAAATCCATGCTTCCGAGCAGGATGATACCACCAAGAAATAAAGTACCTAAAGAAAAATGTCTTTGATCACAGACAAGAAGAGAGCAGGAGAGGGAGAAAAAAAATCCCAAGAGAATCCATTTATCATGAAGCAGTTGTGAAAAACACAGCCAAACACACTGCATCAGTTGAGGATTACAGTTTCATGCTCCAGTGACTTCTCTTCAGTGGTGGAAGAAGTCCCCAGGTGTTTTACTTAAGTAAAAGTCGCAACAACACAATTTACACTCTGTTTACAAGTGAAGTCCTGTATTCAAAATCTGACTTGAGTAAGTACAAAAGTATTGGCATCAAAATATAATTACATTACCAAAGTAAAAGTGCAGCATTTCTTCCAAATGTTTCTTCTTTTTTTTTTTTTACGTGTTGCAAAGCTATAGCTATGCATGAACATCATCTATTGTCAAATATCCAAAGCATAAAATAGGGTTTAAGTGGTTGATGCATGTTTTGTAATAATCTAAATCTGCAAAGTAACTAAAGCTATCAAATAAGTGTAGTGGAGTAAAAAGTACAATATTTGCCTCTGAGATGTAGTGGAGTAGAAGTATGAAGTATCAACAACAACAAAAAAACCTCAAGTAAAGTAAATGTTACCTCTAAATTGTACTTGAATACAGTACTTGAGTAAATGTACTTAGTTACTTTCCACCACTGATTGCAGCTGCATGCCCAGTGTCTTAGGGGACTGGAGTAGTCACTTATCTTTAGGGGGCGTTCTCATGAGGACTGCAGATCACTGGCACAAAAGTGTACAAGATATTTAGTGGATTAGATATAGTTATTTCTGTCTGCAAAAGTAGGATTATGGGTATAACATCCTGACACCAAGTAGCAAGTAAATATTCTGTGTTTTGATAAGAAAGTGCTTACACAAGCCGTCCTGCTGGCTGGGTGGACCAGGGTGTACGCTGCTCATTCTCAAAACGCTGGGGTTTGGAATATGCTACTGATCTTTATCACATACAGTACCCCTCCAAGATACAGTATTGTCGGCCGACTGTAAGCGATGTAGGGGCAATATTGGTGGTATAGGGTTCGTTTGGTTTGGCCTCGTTTTCATAGACCTTGCTGCTTGTTTCTCTCGCGAAACCTGGCAACAACGCATGCGCAGTTTGATCAAGAGTCCCCCCAAGACACCACCGTGAGGTTACTAGAATTATAGTAGGATTATTATTATTATTATTATTATTACCCTTATTATGATTACTCCCCACTGAATACTGTCCAATAAAGCAGACATACCTTCACCATATGAATAAAGATGTATTTTCAAGGTCATTGTGTACATGCATGCATGAGCAGTATGTGTAGCATGTGTGTGTGTGTGTGTGTGTGTGTGTGTGTGTGTGTGTGTGTGTGTGTGCGCGCGTGCATGCATGCGTGCTTATGGACATTATTTGTGAACAAGACACGGGCTTTTCTCCATCTTCCGCGTGATGCAGGCCCATCCTTTACTTATCTCCTAATTGCATGTGTATGCCCTCCGGCTGTGTTGTCTCACCAAGCCACAGAGAGAGAGAGAGATAGAGAGAGAGAAAGAGAGAGAGAAAGAGAGAGAGAGAGAAAGAGCGAGAGAGAGAGAGAGACAGAGAAACCGAAACAGGCACACAGATAACCCTGAAGTGGAGACAAGCTAAGAATGTACAGGTTCAATTAGGGGACATCCATCAATAAAGCCACCATAATAAAATGGTAATTACACAACGTGAGATTACCCTGTACTTCTGCAGATGAGACCAATTGCTCTTGTGTTCGCTTGCGCCCAGACAGGCAGACAGAGTCATTAAAAAAACATGACAGGATAGAATGAACGAACGATACCGAAATGGAAGTATCACATGAAGTGTAAAGTGCAAGGATGAAGGTGAAAATAAGGTAATTAGTACTTGAGAGAGAGAGAAGGCGAGGGAGAGCGGGGGCGGACAGATTGACAAAGAGAGAATGCTATGTCTCATGAGGTGCTATGATTGTGATGTTTCTCTAAAGGAGAGCTGAGGGAGAGACACGCATATCAGGCTTGCTGGGCTATAAAAGCATTAAGCACAGCTGTGAGCCTCCTGACTTCACGCCTCGCTAGCTCTCTGCGCCTTTAAAAGTACACTCATTATCAGAGCAGGGCACATTTCTACATGTCTATGCAGCTTTCTGTGGGTGTTCTACTGCCGTTCTTTTGTAAAATGTTCCTTAGCCACGCCCTGGAGAACCGGTCGCCGCCGGTCGACGTCCCCGGTTTCATTTGATTAAAAAATGTGTTACATTCCCCAAGACACTAAAGGCATTTTAAACGTTGTCCTTGCTCATCGGTAGTGTGCTTGGAGTTTGCCCATCGGGCTGTCTTTTATTTGCTTCATTTGCTTGTTTGTTGATTAATTAAAGTAGAAGGTTCTTTTCATACATTGAAGTTTGATACTGTATATACTTAATTTAACTTTTTATCGACCACAACCTCTGGCATCGGGTGGGCTCTAATACAATACATACAGAACACACCGCTAAGAGACAAGCCTCAGGTTACATGGAGCCACACTTAAAAAGGCAAACACATCGATACGCACGTTTTTTAGATGCCCGGCTGATTTCCCGGCCAGCGTTTAGCTCCGCTTATCGTGTTTCAGCCCCACAGAGACAGAAACCAAGACAACGGGGCAACAACAGAGCACAGCTGCAGATAACGCCAATATGGGGGCTATTTTTGAGTGGATGAGCCCTTTGTGTTGTTATCATATCCCTCTGATCGTGGGCTTTTTACTGTCTAATCAGGATTAATTTCAGGGGGACTGGGAGGTCTTGTGTCCTGTTTATTGAGGTGGATGTTATGATTAGAACCCTGTAGCCCGCACAGCGGGGAACCAAAGGCCTGGCAGCAATCCCAGCTTATCTCTGCCCCCCATCGTATTGAATTGTCATATGAATCATGCTCTTTTAGAAGCTATAAATATATGGCACTGGACAAGCTCAAACTCGCCGATTGATCAGACAATGATCCCGAGTTAATGGCCTCAAGATATCTTGTGTGATCTATTATTCGCTTTAATATGCCAACAGCACAAACTGAGGGTGCCACTAGATCACAATAATTTTTCTAAAGGACTTTACCACTTATGCCCTATTTTATACTTTTATGCTTGTTGTGCAAAAACCCTGTATGACATTTTTGAAAATGTTACATACAGTCACATGGCCAAAATAGGGACGCCAGCTTGAAAGTAAAATAAAGCAGTGTAAACCAGGGAACATCAACACACCCCATCTCGGTCAGATGTGTCCAAAGCACTTCATGGGCAGAGTGACTTCAGAAGCAAGATGAATTGAACTACAGCACGTCCAGACTAGAGAATTCTATTCTCACATCCGCGTTTTCACACTCTTGAACTCTCTTTACACCAGACAATGCCAGTTGCTGAGGCAAATAGTCTGGATAATTCATTCAGCAGGTGGTTTATTTTCCCATTTGGCTGCTGTGGTTTCAAGCATAATTTGGGGAACAAAATCTTCTTGTTCCGCCAGCAGAGGCAGGCTGTGTGAAGTCCATTCTCTCGGGGTACACAGGAGCAAGACACTGTGAAGCATTTAATGTGTTTTCATACAGCACTCCTAAAAGACTTTTTCTCCTCCTCAAAGGCTGGTTGAAATGAGGGGTGGAGGTGGTGGAGGAGGAGGGGGGAGCGGGGGATTGGCAGAGGAAGCGGGGCCAAAGGAGCCGAGGAAAAGATACGGTCGCAGCAAATCTTCGCCTTCGGTCCCAAATGCTTTGGAGTCTGAGGTCTCGTCCAAGCCTGTGTCTTCATCAATGATGCAAGACACAAACGTGCCGCCTCATGGCCTCATGAATCTTTCAACAGCCCCAGATGTACCCAATCCACACACCGGGTCTCCACCGAGGGCTCCATATAGGCGGCAGCACCAGGGGGAACCAGGCTCGTACGGAACACGAGCAGGCTGAACTCTGTGTCACCTCGATCGTGCCCGCGCGTTTTGGCGGTGTGGCAGCATTGGCCCTTCCTAAGAATCAAACGGCTGCTCTCCAACTGACAAACCCTGCAGCCTAGACGATATTCTCTGTTTCCTTTCTATCCGTGCCGGAGCAACAAGCGCACACATTCAGATGGGGCACCGCAGGCACAGGATGTTTGCCATGCAAATACACAGCAACAGAACAGAGCCGCACAGACAGGCACGTACAAAAAGCTTCGAGAAATGTGCTCATTAATATCATCCTTCTGCTGTGGGTGGTGTGTATGCCAAGCCATCGAATGAATTTGTGAATGGTCTGTTGTGCGAGTACACTATTACAGCTTTCCAATCCATTGGTCTCACCAGTTTAGAGAGGAAGGACAATCGGGCGGCAGATCAGCGTGAAACCGGAACCGTCGGCTCCGTTACGCCTCACAGCACTCAAGCATTGCCTACAACGTGCGACCTTTGGCCCCATCAAAGCCCGTCTGGCAGTAAAGAGAAAGGTCACGGGGTCAAGCAGCCACACAGAGCAGAGGAAAGCGCCTGGGCTTGGCTAAAAGGTCAAACCGCACGCCATGTGACGGCTGCAACCGAGGCATGGCGAACCAACAGCCGTTGATTCAGAGCACACAGGCTCCTCTTTGTGTGGTGCGTGCTGTCCAGCCCAGCACCCAGCATGAGGCCATGCCTATACGCTGCTTGCAGTCCATCCAAGCGGATGGCAGCATAAAGTTTTAGAGAGGTTGGCCTTTCGTCTAGACCAGCTGGGAAAATCAAGGCTAAGGTTCAGCATGAATAACAAAGGAATGATCTAGTATAATATTATATCTAAGCGTCTCATACGTGTATCTCATCTCTCTTGTAAACACACATGTAGTATTACATATTTGCATGTAAAGGCAGTCAATCCTCGTCACCTTCTTAAAGTAGTGGCCTGATCTTTCTTTCTCTAAGAAGGCGACATCCTGTTTCGAAATAAAAAAGGAACCGTAAAGCACAACTTTAAAAACACACTGTGTGAACAAGCACGCCAGAATTCCACAGCTGATCGTTGCATATCGTTGCTGTCGGGTGGAAACCTCATGTGTCCAAAATCATTACTTTTCAGGATTCAAATCCAATAGTATCAAAAGTAGCAGATCTACAAGCTCAAAACTTGCGTATCTGCTTTTTTGATACTTTTGTTAGTACGATCAAGTAGGGCGTTAATTTACGAAAAAACACAAAAAGTTAGAATCTATAGAAAAGAGGTTTCTGCCCAACAGCGACAATATCCATAATTCAAGGCTCCCTCATGGAGTTATGTATGTCAGTCAGTGTAAGCGTGGTGCTGGGCCACTAGTGTCCTTTAAGTCCCCGCCGGTGTGTCAGGTAGCGCGGTGGCTCTTGGTAGTGATGTGACATTCATCCTCCCCCAGCGTCTGCATCCTCCCGCTGGCCTCAAACCTCCCCGTCAAGCCGATGGGATGTGACGGCACGGCGGGCGGGGGAGTACGTCCCTTAACGCCAAACTCACCTCCACCAAATGTCAGACTCCACTAACCCAATCAAAGAGTGGCTCCCTTTGAGCCCTCCGCTTGGACGCGGTAGGGGGGTCGGGTGGGGTCACCGATGCAGGGTCACCATTAACTGGGTTTCCGGGCACATCAGCAATTTGTTGTCGTCGGGCAGAAACCTTGTATCTCCATTTAAAAAAAAAAACGTTTTATGCTTTTTTCGTAAATCAACGCTCCACTTTGTCGTCACACAAAAGTAGCAAAAATGGCCAATGTACAAAGCTCACAGCGTGTCGCCATGCGCCAGCGTTGTGAGCTTGTAGATCTGCAATTTTTGCTAGTTTGGAAAACCTTTGAAAGTGAAAGTAAAAGTGTTTCTGTGGGTATTATCAATTTTTAACCAATGCGAAGTAGCAACAACTTGTGACTAAATAATAACATTGGATCCATTGGAGCACAGATTATTCTTTCCATTAGCAGTGTTTTTTTGGACATACAAGGTTTCCAACTGACAGCAGGGGCAGGAGGAGGTAACTGGAGGGGGAATGGGGTTGGGGGAGGAGGGGTGGAGGGGGGAGGGGGGCCGGTGGAGGTGAGAGGCAGCAGGGAGGTATGATGCGGGCGAGTGGGGGTCTGCAAGGTGAAGACCATTACCATAGTGACGCTGAGTCAGCAGGCTATGGTAGAAGAGGTTAAACAAGAAGATACTAGCGTCGCTGACGGGTGGAAACCAACGCGTCACATCGCCACGCGTTGTGAGCTTGTAGATCTGCTGTTTTCACTACTTTTGTGCTACACTCTTGTAAGATGAAGTAGGACATCAATTTACTGAAAACATACAAAAGTTTAAATATGGAGATACTCTTCCCGACAGCAACGAGAGCTTTTTTATCACTCTCTGTGTCCTGCCATAAAGTGATAGGTGTAAGGGCTTTGTGTGTGCGTGCGTGCACAGTAGGGTTTCATATTTCCCCTGAAAATGTGACGTTTTCTGTCCCGGCTAAAGAAGCCTCTATTCCATGAGTTTTCAGCAAACAGTCAAAAACACATTGCTCATATTTTCAAGCAACACTAAATGTAACAAAGAGAAATAATGTGTAAACCTATGGGTCGTCAACCTGACCACTTTGGTTTTAAATCAAAAGAACATCATTTGAACGCCACACGTTCAAATGCATTAGAATAAACATGAGATATCAAGTGTGCATGCAGCTTAACTCCATTATAACTGTGAGCCTGAGTCTCCTGCCAGGGCTGAAATGACAAGTTAATTGCCTGTGATCTGTGTGCTGACAGGAAACAGCCTCATGGAAGCGATCTGATCATTCTTCATTGTATAAACAAACTAAATTCGTTAAAGCAAGTCAAGCAGGTCTGTTGTGAGACATGACGCACAGAGAGAATATTGAAGGCACCGTATCCATATCGGTTTGTCATTATTAAAAAGGCTTAGAGATTGGTCAACTACTAGATTATTACACATACTGCCAGGTTGTGTTTGGCTCATCGCTGGACATGATTCAACCGTTGAAAGAACCTACATAACCGGTGTTTATGTAGTGTTTAAAACAGGGAGCACACATGTACACGAATTATGGAGAGTTCAGCAGATCTTTGCTTTTCATAGTCCGGTGTTGCCTACAGGAAACATATTCAGGGTGTAGTGTCCGCTCGGACATATAGTGGGGTCCAGGGACCCCCAGGGGTCCTTGAAGGGGCTCCCCCGCTAAATAATGTAATACAACATCAAAATCAGTTTAACCACTCTAAAACTATTTTATACTTAAGATATTTCAAAAATAGCCGATCTACCAGCTCGGTCTGCAAGCCACAACGTGTCGGGATATGACACATAGTGGGCTTGTTTAAAAATGTTCTGTAAGCTCTAGAAACATTTAGGGGAAAAAAAATATTTAGAAAACCTTTAACATAAATCTTTGCTTATGGAGGTCGCCTTTTTCAAAAGGGGGTCCACGGTCAAATACATATCAGTGTGAGGGTCCTTGATATGAGAATGTTTGAAAATCACTGATATACTGTAGCAGACCCTTGTTTAGGTCCACATAGTTTATTGGCGATTATTGGGCTTATGAACTGGGTTAAACTGAGAAACGTTTCCTATAGAATTGTTGTTTCCTCCTGAGATGATTTTACATGGTGTGTTTTTGTGGTCTGTTAGAGGCGCAGTACATTGGCTGTTGATGACTCTGGAGCTCAGTTTGATCGTGGGAGAAATTACGTTCCTGAGGCTTTTCTTACACGAGAAGTCCGGAAAATACCAAATATCTGATAGCAAAATGTGTGTGTGTGTGTGTGTGTGTGTGTGTGTGTGTGTGTGTGTGTGTGTGAATTTTTTCCCCCGTTTCGGTAGTGACGAAAAGTGACGAGTGACGAAAACAGAAACAAAAATGTCCCCCCAAAAACCTGTTAGGAACACGTTTCAGGCAATTTAAAGCTGATTGGTAGTGATTTTTTTGTGATTTTTTTTTTTCGTTTCGGTAGTGACGAAAAGTGACGAGTGACGAAAACAGAAAAAAAATTGTTCCCCCAAAAACCTGTTAGGAGCACGTTTCAGGCAATTTAAAGCTGATTGGTAGTGATTTTTTTGTGAATTATTTTTTCCGTTTCGGTAGTGACGAAAAGTGACGAGTGACGAAAACAGAAAAAAAAATGTTCCCCCAAAAACCTGTTAGGAGCACGTTTCAGGCAATTTAAAGCTGATTGGTAGTGATTTTTTTGTGAATTTCTTTTTCCGTTTCGGTAGTGACGAAAAGTGACGAGTGACGAAAACAGAAAAAAAATGTTCCCCCAAAAACCTGTTAGGAGCACGTTTCAGGCAATTTAAAGCTGATTGGTAGTGATTTTTTTGTGATTTTTTTTCCCCGTTTCGGTAGTGACGAAAAGTGACGAGTGACGAAAACAGAAAAAAAATTGTTCCCCCAAAAACCTGTTAGGAGCACGTTTCAGGCAATTTAAAGCTGATTGGTAGTGATTTTTTTGTGAATTTTTTTTTCCGTTTCGGTAGTGACGAAAAGTGACGAGTGACGAAAACAGAAAAAAAATTGTTCCCCCAAAAACCTGTTAGGAGCACGTTTCAGGCTATTTAAAGCTGATTGGTGGTGACTTTTTTGTGAATTCTTTTTTTCCGTTTCGGTAGTGACGAAAAGTGACGAGTGACGAAAACAGAACAAAAAATGTTCCCCCAAAAACCTGTTAGGAGCACGTTTCAGGCAATTTAAAGCTGATTGGTAGTGATTTTTTTGTGAATTATTTTTTCCGTTTCGGTAGTGACGAAAAGTGACGAGTGACGAAAACAGAAAAAAAAATGTTTCCCCAAAAACCTGTTAGGAGCACGTTTCAGGCAATTTAAAGCTGATTGGTAGTGATTTTTTTGTGAATTTCTTTTTCCGTTTCGGTAGTGACGAAAAGTGACGAGTGACGAAAACAGAAAAAAAAATGTTCCCCCAAAAACCTGTTAGGAGCACGTTTCAGGCAATTTAAAGCTGATTGGTAGTGATTTTTTTGTGAATTTCTTTTTCCGTTTCGGTAGTGACGAAAAGTGACGAGTGACGAAAACAGAAAAAAATTGTTCCCCCAAAAACCTGTTAGGAGCATGTTTCAGGCTATTTAAAGCTGATTGGTGGTGACTTTTTTGTGAATTCTTTTTTTCCGTTTCGGTAGTGACGAAAAGTGACGAGTGACGAAAACAGAAAAAGAAATGTTCCCCCAAAAACCTGTTAGGAGCACGTTTCAGGCAATTTAAAGCTGATTGGTAGTGATTTTTTTGTGATTTTTTTTTTCCGTTTCGGTAGTGACGAAAAGTGACGAGTGACGAAAACAGAAAAAAAAATGTTCCCCCAAAAACCTGTTAGGAGCACGTTTCAGGCAATTTAAAGCTGATTGGTAGTGATTTTTTTGTGAATTTCTTTTTCCGTTTCGGTAGTGACGAAAAGTGACGAGTGACGAAAACAGAAAAAAAAAAATTCCCCCAAAAACCTGTTAGGAGCACGTTTCAGGCAATTTAAAGCTGATTGGTAGTGATTTTTTTGTGATTTTTTTTTTCCGTTTCGGTAGTGACGAAAAGTGACGAGTGACGAAAACAGAAAAAAAAATGTTCCCCCAAAAACCTGTTAGGAGCACGTTTCAGGCTATTTAAAGCTGATTGGTGGTGACTTTTTTGTGAATTCTTTTTTTCAGTTTCGGTAGTGACGAAAAGTGACGAGTGACGAAAACAGAAAAAAAAATGTTCCCCCAAAAACCTGTTAGGAGCACGTTTCAGGCAATTTAAAGCTGATTGGTAGTGATTTTTTTGTGATTTTTTTTTTCCGTTTCGGTAGTGACGACTAGTGACGAGTGACGAAAACAGAAAAAAAATTGTTCCCCCAAAAACCTGTTAGGAGCACGTTTCAGGCTATTTAAAGCTGATTGGTAGTGATTTTTTTGTGAATTTTTTTTTCCGTTTCGTTAGTGACGAAAAGTGACGAGTGACGAAAACAGAAAAAAAAATGTTCCCCCAAAAACCTGTTAGGAGCACGTTTCAGGCTATTTAAAGCTGATTGGTGGTGATTTTTTTGTGAATTATTTTTTCCGTTTCGGTAGTGACGAAAAGTGACGAGTGACGAAAACAGAAAAAAAAATGTTCCCCCAAAAACCTGTTAGGAGCACGTTTCAGGCAATTTAAAGCTGATTGGTAGTGATTTTTTTGTGAATTTGTTTTCCCGTTTCGGTAGTGACGAAAAGTGACGAGTGACGAAAACAGAAAAAAAATTGTTCCCCCAAAAACCTGTTAGGAGCACGTTTCAGGCAATTTAAAGCTGATTGGTAGTGATTTTTTTGTGAATTTTTTTTTCCGTTTCGGTAGTGACGAAAAGTGACGAGTGACGAAAACAGAAACATAATTGTTCCCCCAAAAACCTGTTAGGAGCACGTTTCAGGCAATTTAAAGCTGATTGGTAGTGATTTTTCTGTGAATTTTTTTTCCCGTTTCGGTAGTGACGAAAAAAGAAAAAAAATTGTTCCCCCAAAAACCTGTTAGGAGCACGTTTCAGGCAATTTAAAGCTGATTGGTAGTGATTTTTCTGTGAATTTTTTTTTCCGTTTCGGTAGTGACGACTAGTGACGAGTGACGAAAACAGAAAAAAAATTGTTCCCCCAAAAACCTGTTAGGAGCACGTTTCAGGCAATTTAAAGCTGATTTGTAGTGATTTTTTTGTGAATTTTTTTTTCTGTTTCGGTAGTGACGAAAAGTGACGAGTGACGAAAACAGAAAAAAAATTGTTCCCCCAAAAACTTGTTAGGAGCACGTTTCAGGCAATTTAAAGCTGATTGGTAGTGATTTTTTTGTGAATGTGTGTGTGTGTGTGTGTGTGTGTGTGTGTGTGCGTGTGTGCGCGCGCACACGCGTAGCGGTTGTGCTCTTACTTTAGGGAGAGGGAGAAGTCGTTCTTGCAGGTCTCGCTGTTCCGGACCAGGTAACTGGCCTCCTTACACAGCCTCAGTAACGATTCAGCGTCGGTCCGACTGATGGCTCCATGGTACCAGCTGAACAACAGAGGAGGAGGAGGAGGAGAGGAACAAAAGAATGGAGAGAATGACCAGAGGAGAGAAGAGAGGGGGAAACGGAGGGAATGGAAACCTTCATCACTGACATGTATTTATTATTCTCCCTGTCTTGGTGCTGATGATGAAAAATGAGGTTTGAACAATGAGTAAACATTTCTATTCAACCGTATTAAACCTGGTGTCCCTTTTTGTGCACATTTTCTCACACACAAAATCCAAACTCAATGACCGAAAAAAGGAATAGGCTGAAGCACAATGCTTATTCTTTGCCTATCCTTTATAGGCTTATATTTTTTCAATTATATATTTTTCTTTCAATAATAGGGTATCTACAAGCTAGTAGTTGATAGACCATTTTTGCCATTTGTCGTATGACAAGGTATATAGGGCTTAAGTGGTTAAAATGCATCATTCTATGTGTATTCTATAAGAACACTATCCTAATATTAGGTTAGACCCTCTGTTGTGGAAATCAATGTCTCAACTGTTTGTTTGTTTTTCTCACACATCCATCTTTCAATTGTCTCCATCGACGTTTTCCCCTTATGGCCGACATGGAATTAACCCTTAAAGACCGGGAACGCATCTGTGTGTAATTTTTAGATTTTTTTGGCTATTCAAAAATAGCAGATATACAAGCTCATAGCGCGGCACCGAGTGCCGCGCTATGAGCTTGTAGATCGGCTATTTTTTGAAAAATCGTGAACGTTTGTGCAAATCTTTGAATATATATATTTTTTTTAAAGCGAAAATTTTTAACTCAAATCTTTGCTTCTGGGGGATTCTACAATGTCTTCTAAATCCTAACAGTGCCACGAACTCCAATATCAAAATATGTTGTTCCAGGGACCCCCCAGAGGCAAAGATTTTAGTTAAAAATGTTCGCTTTAAAAAACTATATATATATACAGTATATATTCAAAGATTTGCACACATTTTCACGATTACAAATAATAGCAGATATGCAAGAGGATACCAAAGGAATCTAAAACCGGCTTGAATGGGTTAATACTTGTTAGTTGACAGTGGTAGAGACCAGAACAGTGTTTTGTGTCTGCCTGCACTTGCTCTCATAATATTATTGCTCTCACCCCTTGAATCTGTATTTTGATTGCATTTTTTATTTGATTGCATTTTAAATGGCTGTTATTTGCCTTTGGGCTGCCGGTGTGTGAACATACTGTAGCCTAGGTTAACCACTCAAACCCCAGCATCCGTATTCTGTGGACAACGTTTGCAGAAAATAGCACATCTACAAGCTTACAAGTTGGTAAGCTTTTAGATCTGCTATTTTCTGCGACGATATTTAATGTAGAGCGAAAACAGACAATACGCTAGCATAGAGCCCAGAGGCACTCCGCTAAACAATGAACGGTTAAGTGGTTAAAGGGTCATTCACACTGAGCACTATAACTATAACTATAAGAATATAGTTTTAAAAAGTCAATTGGATGGCAGAGTTCACACCAGTGTTGATTTCGTCGACTAAAACTATGAAGAAAAATGTTCGTCGACTACCTTTTTTCACTGACGAAAACTATATAAAAACTAAGCTACGATGACTAAAACTAAATATTTAAATATATTGACAATTTCATCAACAAATAAAAACTAGACTAAAATGTTAGTGAGGGACGAGTGGAGAAGAGATCCAGTAGAACTAAAAGACAAGTCATTTTATGTTTGGTTGCTCTCAGGTGTTGCGCTCTAAAAATAGCAGATCTAAAATAGCAGCTCACAACGTGTCGCGCTGCGACACGTTGTGAGCTTGTAGATCGGCTATTTTCAGCATGCAACCAAGTGTAAAATCAGGCATTACGATGCCATCAAGGCACCGCCAAAATACATTTTAGTCGACTAAATCAACTGTAGATTTAGTCGACTATAATCTTATGATATTTATCGTAAGAGGGACTTCAACCGTTACCCAAACCCTGATCTAGAATAGAGCAACTCACAACTGGCTCTCCAGGGGCATGGTGGGGTCGATGCGTTCTCCCAGGGACGAGCTGCACTGGTCCAGGGAGGACATCTTGGTGTTGACCAGACACCCGCTGGAGTGACGCTGAGGTGGCCGACCTTTGCCCTCCTTGGTGGGCGACATGTGAGACTTGTCCACGCCATCGAACTGGACTGTCATGAGGAAAAAGGAGCCCAGAGTTAGACATCATCTAAAAACACTGCTTCTCAAAACATCTTCATGTCAAGGAAACCCTCAAATAGACCAATTAATTGTTTACTAACATTGAGACTGGATGCGCAGGTGATTGTTTCACGCAATCAATTTCCAACCTGTTGTTTCGGGGTGCGCTAGTTTCAGCACACCCCAACCCCCTCTTGTGTGTTGGCTAGTGTGGCACGTCCTGGCGAGACCTGATAGAATGGGTTTCATTTAGCGCATACTGGTTGCACGCATACTGGTTCTTATCAGTGTGACGTCGTCTGTTAAGGGGTCTATAGATATGTACCTGGCGGCTGTGGACCCCCCATCTGAAAAGGTTTTGTGCCAAGCACCCCCATAAGAGAAAATGTGTGGTGCTATATTAGCAAATCTTACTGGGGACCCCCTGGAACCCCTTCATGGACGCCTGGTGGTCCCCGGACCCCACTTTGAGAATTACTGATCTAAAAGGTAAACCTTACAGCAGACATTGTTCAGGAACAGATGATGAAATTGAAGTATGATGAAGCCAGTCAAAAACTCATTTTGGATTACTCAGGGATGGGGCCAAGCCATATCAAAAACTCACTTCCATGTCAACAACGCCATTAGCCATGTGAGGTGAAATCCACCCACTATCAGGAAAAATGCATTTGAAAAAGCTTGCCAACGTTTTCGATCTGCAATGAATGGATGTCCTTCAGGTCAGTTTGAAACGACCTGAAGGAACGATTGAAAGTTTGTTGAGCTTTTTCAAATAAAGTTGCCTTTACATTAAAGTTGGTGTGCGGCCTCCAGTGTCCATTATCCTCATGAACCGAAAACAATTTCAGTCATCCATAGCTTTGTACAACTCTCACAAGGCTTTAGCCTCAATACTAATCAATGACACGAACCTCACACATTCACAGCAGGTAAAGGATTTTGAGAACATTATGCTCCTGTGGGCTTGACAGCCAGCCCAACATACTGCATCAGTGACCGAGTTCGAATTGTGTCCATTAGATTTATCGACTTGTGTAGAAGTTTCCACTGGGCAGTGAAGTGTGTGGGAGATTGACACCGTTTCAACACGCACGCGAGCACACACGCACAGTCATTTGGTACAACTCATCCAACTGAAGGACACTCCGCACAATAGAGAAAGAAGCAAAAATCAATTGGGTTTCACCGTGTAAGCATTTTAGCAAGAGAGGAAAATAACATTACATCCCACAAACATCCAACAAAGCCTTTGTATGGTACGCCCACAATGCAATGGAAATGCACGCACAGACACAGACGCGCGCACACACAAACACACAAACACTCTCATGAAGGCACAAGGACGGACACCTATAATACGGAATTAATCACTCGGCTAGGTTTTTCAATACAACCATGGTCAACTGAAGATCAGACCAGCTCTATTAACAACCTCTGAATGCTGATTTGAAAACGACCATGACCACGGCTATAATTGTCTGAGCTGCTCTGGAATCAAACACAGACTCAATAAACGTTTACACACTATTTATAAAGGCCAACGAGAGAGTGCTGCGCGAGTTAGCGGGCGTTTAGAGAGGTCTGAAAGTCAACTGAATTTCAGGCTTTGGATAAGCGTCTGTGTAGATCAAAAGCATCAATTTGGGAAAAGCCTAGTAGTGATGTATGTGTGTGGGTGTGAGTGTGAGTGTGAGTGTGAGTGTGAGTGTGAGTGTGTGTGTGTGTGTGTGTGTGTGTGTGTGTGTGTGTGTGTGTGTGTGTGGGTGTGTGTGTGTGTGTGTGTGTGTGTGTGTGTGTGTGTGTGTGTGTGTGTGTGTGTGTGTACTTGTATTACTACACTTGTGCAGTGGTGGAAAACGTACCCAAATGTTTTTTGATGTTTAATGTAGAAATATTCTGTTACAAGTAAAAGTCCGGAATTCAAAATGTACTCAAGTAAAAGCACAAAAGTATTGGTATCAAAATGTATTTAAAGCACCAAAAGTAGAAAGTACTCATTATGCAGAAGTTTTCAAATGTATAAAATGTATAATTTGAGAAATGGCCATTGTGAGGACCATTTTCCTGAGAAAGAGAAATGGTTGTTTTTGGTAAAAAAAAAAGAAAAGAACAAAAAGAGTTGTGGACTCATGTTAAGATTACAATTAGGAAGATATTCAGGTTGGATTACAATTAGGATTAGGCATTTGTAGGTTAGGTTTAGGGGTGAGAGTTGGAGTTATGCCTGATATATGAGTTATGCCAAGTTGTGTGCCAGTGCTCACACGTTGTGTGAGATTGTGGATGTGCTATTTTCGGCTTTAGCGTTAGGGTTGGCATTCATAAAATCACCTTCGTAAGTGCTGATGTCCTCACAATTACAGTAATACAAACATGTGTGTGTGTTTGATTTGGTGTTTTTTTTTCTCCTGCCATCCATCTCTGTAATTGATGTCGCAGCAGCACCCTTGCCTTTGAAAAGAGCCTATTTAGAGGCACTGCCATGCTTGCCTTACAATGACCGAGGTCAGCCACCTACATCAAACACGTTTATGGACGCAGCTGGAGAGCTTCTGGCTGTATAAAGCTTGAACTTAAAGGGATATGTTTGCCGTTTTTCAACACAAACTTTTTTTAAATGTTGATTCCCATCATTTATAATCATAGCACAACCTCAGTGGTACTGTATATCTCACCAATACCAGGCTATACTGCATCTTCTCAGTCTGATGCAAAGAGGCCAGGCAATGCATTTATCCTTGCACCTACAGTATGCAAAAGGCATAACAAATGCCATACTGGGTTTTGTGATGTTATATATTGTCAGAATGAGCTTTGTTTGCATAAATTTACGTGCGAAAATAATGACTTTTAGATCTGTTTCGCTGTACAATGGAAGTCAATGAGGAGATATTTTTGGGTTATGCATGTCTAATAAACTGCACAGCATATGTCACCAATTGGACAAGTTACATCATGACAAGGTAACTATGCAACCCAAACCTCTACCAAAGTGCATGATAGGAATACCAAAACGCTCGCCCCAAAACACAGTCGCCCCGGGGCAAATCTGGCGGTATTCACCATGGTGTTCCTAAACTTAACCTCGGTAAAACTATGCTGCCCTAAACCTAACCTTATTCCTAAACGTAACCTCAGTAAAACGGTGCCAAAACCCAACCTTATTCCTAAACTTAACCTCAGTAAAACTGTGACTAACCCTAAACGTATTTCTAACCTTATCGAGCCTTCCGGTTACCCATGATAGCCTCTTCACAGCTCTCATGAATGGCTTCTGGTGTTTGACCACTTGAAGCCCAGCATCCCTATGCTGGGGGGGGGGCATTCCCCAAAAATAGCAGATCTTCAAGCTCAAAACGTGTCACCGCGACACACGTTCTGAGCTTGAAGATCTGCTATTTTCGGCGAAGAGATTTAGTGCAGATCGAAAAATAACTCATCAAGTACAACTCTAAGACAACTCTCAACTCGACTAAGACTAAGTATTTAATAACCCTGACTGAACATTGAGGACACAGACAGACAGACAGACAGACAGACAGGCACTGTGAGCACAACAACATGTCGATGTGGACGGGCCTAACAGCTGTCTAGTCCACGTACATTTCCATTCAGAGGATAGCGTTACATTCAGCTGGAAGCTGGCCAAGTGTCCAAACGGATGGAGCAACAAGCATCAATCAATGTAGATAAGTTACAGGAGACAACTGGATGTCAACACATTTATGCATGCGAGTTGCAACACCTTAGACACGAGAAGGGACATGCATGCACTGACAGACAGGAGGGAGTAAATGGGAAGACAGACTGTATGCTACTGTGGCAGGGTCTCCAAGCTCATCTTGTGCACTGGACTCAAATAATGTATTTACAGATCTGTTAAGCAAACCTAAACATCTATTATTAGTTATATATTTATCTATCTATTTATCGATTTATTTGGTTATTCATTTATTATATGAGAGGGCCAAAGGCCAAAGCTGATAGCGATGGGCATTGTCATTCTTTTCAGTATACCGAATCATTAGAATCAGCTCACTCAAAAGATAAGTTTAAATGATTTGTTCACTAAATCGTTCAGTTCAACAGATCTCGTTTAACTAGTGAACTGAAAGGTCGTTCATTGACTAACTCAAGTCAGCAGAACAAGTGATGTATAACTTGGTTGCATAAATATTTTGTTCTGCCACTCGTTCTTATTTTTTTTTGTTCTGCCTTAAAGCCTCAATTGAGACATTTAGATCGTGTCAAAGGTCATGTCTCACCTAGACACAGGATCTGATGGTCAAAATGATGTGTGATTCTTTAAATCACACATAATTGTTGTTTTATTGGTTACTTGTTTCTATACTCTACTTGTGTTGTTTTGTACTATACTGTACTGTATGTGTTGCTGCTGGTAATTTCCCTGCAGGATTACAGTTCTTCCACTGAGTGAAGGCTGGAGTCACAGAGACTGAGCGAGAGACCACCTCCAGAATCAGAAGTTGTTCACTGAACGAAATAGTGGTTTGTTTGCGGGGACACACAGTCACCGAGGGAGAGGCCACCTCCATCATCACTCATTTCATTCAGTGAACAAGGTGACATTTGTTTTGTTGACTGACTCACGAGTCATTTCACTCACAGCGTTACACAAATGGCACTTTTTGACTTCAAGAACTAAGTGTTTCACAGGTTCTGGATTTGTTTCTATACACGCTATGGCTCGGTTTCAGATAAGGTTGTGAGCTTGTATACTGTATCTGCTATTGTCTTTTATTTTTTTTATATACGGTAATCATTTATTAATCGAAATAGAGGCAAAAGTTAGAGATAATCGTGATATTGATATGAAGTCGTATTGCCCAGCCCTAACATTGTACAAAGGATATTTTTTTTACCCTGGGAAAGCTGGCTGTGCACTGGTTTCCCCCTCAGCTATTCTACAACTTCCAATGAGAATGTGTAGCCTATCTGTGTCAATGCTGGATCCATAATGATTCAATCACAGGTAAAAAAAATCTAAAAATAGAGTGGTCGCTATTCTACTACAAACCACCAGGGGCTCCCCTTCGCCTCCTGTGCCGATGTGCCTCAGTTTGAACTCGCTGGCCCTGTGCTCAGTGGTGCATTCCTCTAAACATAAACTCCACTCACGGAAATCATTATTCCAAGTGACTAGGCTACCGTTGTTATCTTGCCCTCTGCACTATTGTGCTCTGTCGCCAGTTATGGTTGAAGTCCCCAAATGGCAGCCAAATTGGGCTTTTGCATGACAACAAGGCAAACTGTCCCAACCCTGTGGAAGCCCATGCAAAGGGTGGAGATGTAGCAGTGTTCATCATTCTGAGCTCAGTGCTCTGGCTTTGTTGTTCCTGTTTAATTGCACTTAAAGACCCCTATAGAAGACATTGAAAAACTGTTTTCTAAACCCAGGGGTTCACAAACTTTTACAGCTCCAGACCAAGAAGATACATTTGGTGTCTCCTCAGAGCAGCAGGTCCAAACTTACAAATATACAGGATGACTTAACCCTATTTGTACAAAATAGCCGATGTACAAGCTCACAACGTGTCGCAATGTGGATTTCATATATATATATATATATATATATATATATATATATATATATATATATATATATATTATATTATATTATATTATATTTTATATTGTGAAATGATAAAAATCACTGTCTTTAGCGGAATGGCACATTAAGTGCTGTATACAGTATGTTTGGAGTACGTGGAATGTATGTGTATGGGTGACAGATAAGTGTTTCCATGGAAACTGACCAAGAAGGGACGGCGAGATGTGTGATTGCAGCCCCCATCGTCCCCATCAGCCCTGACAGACCACAAACACATAGACACCCAATGTCTCTCTCTCTCTTTCTCTCTCTCTCTCTCTCTTCTTCTGACTTGACATATCGTCGCTGTCAAGCTCAAACCCATGTATGTCCAAAACGGTTACTTTTCAGGAACGGAAAAAATAACCTTCAGAGTTGATTTTGACAGCAAATTTTGATTTAGTTTTAGTCATAGTCTTTTGAATAAAATCATATCATGTCATATTTTAGTCACCTGAAATGTTTTAGTTTTTGTCTAGTTTTAGTCGACTAAAATGTATTTCGGCAGGCCTCGATGGCGTCGTAAACACTCGGTTGCATGCTGAAAATAGCCGATCTACAAGCTCACAACACGTCGCGCTGCGTTGTGAGCTTGTAGATCTGCTATTTTCATAGCAGATCACACCCGAGTGCAACCAAACATAAAACAACTTGTCTTTTAGTTCTACTGGATCTCGTCCCTCACTAACATAGTCTAGTTTTAATTTGTTGACGAAATTGTCAATATATTTAGTTTTAGTCATCATAGCTTATTTTTTATTTCATTTTTATTTAGCTTTCGTCTGTGAAAAAGGTAGTCGACCAACATTTTTCGTCATAGTTTTAGTCGACGAAATCAACACTGCGAGTTTGCGGACACCATATCTGTTTTGTTTTCCTCCCAGACGAATGTAACTGTCACAGGCATGGTGTGGAAGAAGTGAGTGAGTCCCCCCAGAGGAGGGGAGAGGATGGGAGTGAAGAGCAAAAAAATAACGGCTTTATCCAACAACGTGTCATCTTGTCTACAGCATCATCATTATCTGAAAGTTGCGGTTCCACGCTGTCAGGAGTACAACAACCACTCAAAATTATACATACTCCACTACAGCGCTACATGTGTCTTAAGGTCTTTTGAGGGAACTGAAACTTACAACCAGGCTATTTTGTGGTTTGGGGGTCATGCTAGATGCACATGGGCCATCTGCGTACTTGCGGGGGGATTCGGCTGAATCCCTGGCGTTTGCTGCTAGGGTCTCTTTATGCCTGTTTAAGATTTACTGAATTATTATTGCTTGACATTTTACAATGTGCTGGAAGTGGAAAATGTAATATACACTGTGTGTATAAAAAGCTGACAGAGCTACCGTCATTACGGGCCAGGGGAATGTGCAAAATTGATGCCACGAATTGGCTCACGAATGATGAGAAAAATCTGAGCTTTTAATGGGAATCTACTTGTCAGAGACGAGCTTCTATCCTGCTAGCACGCAGTCAAATCCTGAGTGACAGAGCTGAGTGTAGCAGTGGATGCTCACAGGTCCATGTTCACAGCGTGGCTCTAGAGCAGCAGTGGAACAAGTACTCACATTGTTTACTTACAGTATACAGTATAGCTCCTGACGCCAGGCTACCAGCAAAACAAACACTATGATTTTATTTGCTCTAGTGTGTGTGTGTGTGTGTGTGTGTGTGTGTGTGTGTGTGTGGGTGGAGGGGACCGTGACTGGTGTGATTGCCATCAATCTCACAACACAGTAGCTGGAACTATGGCAGTGTTATGTTATGTTTTAAGGTTGAATATCGCTGCGAGTCGGCCAAGCTCATCCCCCCCTCCCCTTTCATTCTGCACACACACGCACGCACACACACACACACACACACACACACACACACACACACACACACACACACACACACACACACACACACACACACACACACACGAATGGCAGGAGATTGAGGAGAGGATTGGCCCACAAGGAGAACAAAAACCTTGAGGGGCAGTTAAACAGAGATGGGAGTGTGCGCGCATGCATGCACACACACACACACACACACACACACACACACACACACACACACACACACACACACACACACACACACACACACACACACACACGTGCGATTACAATGAAAGGAATCCGGGGAAAGCACATACACAAATCCCCAACTAGTGTCTTGCAGTGCGTGCTCATGCACACACGTGTGTGTGTGTGTGTGTGTGTGTGTGTGTGTGTGTGTGTGTGTGTGTGTGTGTGTGTGTGTGTGTGTGTGTGTGTGTGTGTGTGTGTGTCTGTTTGCGTTATCAGCATTGTTGCCTGTAAAGCCCTGCAAATGGAATCTGTGTATCAGATTGGACTGTCAGTCACATGCTGATTGATGGCTAAAGGACCCACCCACTCCAGACATCGTTGCTGTCGGGTGTAAACCTTGTATGTCCAAAACCATTACTGTCCAGGACATGTAAAACATAACGAGTGTTCCAATGGAGCCATTGTAGTTGCAGTTATTTAGTCCAAGCTCTTGTTGATACTATTCTCATTGGTTAAATATTTAAAAAACCCACATAGTAAACACTTAACCACTTTCACTTTTACTTAAAAAGCAATTCTGAAATTGCAATAGATCTACAAGCTCACAGCGCATTACATTGCATATTGTGACACTGCAGTGTGATGAAGTAGGGCATTCATTTAAGCCATAAACATAAAAAGTTAAAATATACAGATACAAGGTTTCTGCCCAACAGCGACGTTATGCAGAACTCAAAGAATAAAATATGACTAATTGTACGTTTCGTAATAATAATCTAAATCTGCAAAGCAACTAATAACTAAACCTGTCAAATAAATGTAATGTAGGAGGAGGGAAGGAGTGAGTGCATGAGAGAGGGAGGGAGCTGATTGGCTAGGAGCTAGATAAACACAAGCCACCGAGGTCAAAGTGACATTACTACCATTCGAGAAAATCTGAAATGAATGCCCGACTTCCTCATACAAGTGAGTCACGCAAAAGTCTTAACACATCAATGTGTTAAGATGTGACGTGTGTCAATGGATCCATTGGAACACAGGCTCTTTTTTTTTTTCATTTTGTGAAAAGTAACAGTTTTGGAGACACAAGGTTTCCTGACAAAACACAACACAGTCTTACCGTCTTATGTTGTGTGTTCTACCAGATCACAAAACAATACAGTACAGCACAAGACAGAGAGCTTTTAAGGCCATATACTGTACTGCTGTTATCATCATTGATCTGCAAAAGGAAATTTTCTTATTGATGTTCACGTCTCTTTGGAGGTATACTGTAATGGGGATTGTGCCGATTTCCAGAGCAACAGGGCCATTAAACACTTTAAGCCCTAATTTTACGTGCAGCAAAAATAGCCATTCTACAAGCTCACAACGGGTCATAACCCTAGTAACCCAAAATAGGGACACCACTGCCCCAGGGTTAATGTGGTAAAACGTTTTCATCCAACACTCGCAATTTGTGGGAAATAAAATGTAAAAATTTCCAAATTGCAATCATGTCTCTTTTAGATTAGCAGCAGCTTGGCTGTTAAAGAACTCCTCAGAATGGGAACTATCCACTCCTCTCTCTCTCTGTGTGCGAGGCCGCGTTCCGGAGCAATTTTCAATAATTAAGCCGGCTAATTAATTCTCATTTACTAATGGTGCTTCTATCTACAAGGGTGACTGCTCTGTTGGGGGAAACGTACCATCAACCGCCGCAATGTGACGTGAAGATGAAGTGTCCCGGCTTCCTTCTTGTGAAATGATTAACAGGTCCACGGCTCATTAAAATGCGCCGTCACTCCTAAAATAGTCCTCACACAATGAAGCAATACACGACCCAGGGAGCCTGCTGCTTTAAACAGAAAATGTCAGCTTTTATGCTGAAACTAATATATGGAAACTAATACTGTGGGAGTCTGACGATTCACTGGAATGGATTATGATTATATATATATTTAGATCAGTTTTTCCCAACCTTTTCTTGAATCAGGACCCAATTGAAAAGCATTCACGGCCCACACTGATTTAGATCACCTTTGTTGAACTTAAATGGTCGAAACTTGTGATTGTTAATCTATCCATTGCAAGTCAATGGATAGATTCTCCTAAATATCAACAGCCTATGATTCCCTACCTAAATTAAATCTTGGTATCTTTTAATTGCTTTGTTGTTGCACCTGGCCGAGACAAAGGGAATAGGCAAGAGCGATACTTGAAAAGTGTATTGGATAATTAATTCATGTCAGAAAATAAGGATGAAAGAAGGGTTTTGTTACACAGACAAAAGCTGGCCCTCCATTTATATGTAGATTTAATATCTACGCTGTAGAGCCACATTCAAATAGAATAATGGGGTTAAACTGATAGGGGCAGAATCCTCTCCAACGTATTGGTTCCATCGTCGTTTGTGTCAGAGATTACATTCATATCCTCTCTAAGCGACTATGATAGCCTTTCCAACCTTTGGTGGGAAGTACCTAAGTACATTTACTCAAGTACTGCACTTAAGAACAATTCTGAGATACTTTTACTTTACTTGAGTATGTCAATTTTTCAATACTTTATACTTCTACTCCACTACATCTCAGAGGCAAATATTGTAATTTTTTACTTAATGAACTTTATTAAGTTACTTTGCTAATTTAGATTACTAGGTCACATCTAGAGTTCGGGCCACTACGCGTCCCTCACACCTACGTGGCACCGCCAATCCGACTCTTATGCCCATATAGGGAGATCCCTGTATCTGTGTCAGTCCCTGTCCCTTTTATGCCCGTAATATGGAGATCCCTGATGCCATCAGTATATACCCATATATGGGCATACCCCTTTTGCGCCCATATATGGAGCTGACTCCTGATGCCATGACGACGAGGATGATGAGGTTAGACAACACACTCCATATTTGGGGGTTGCTGCATTGGGAACTCCTTACTGTGGTTATGGCTGAGCCAATACGCCAATACTTTTACTCAAGTAAAAACGTTGAAGTACTTCTTCCACCACTGTCTCTAACCCACCAAAGTGTGTAGGATATCTTGTGTATAATGGATGACTAATGTCCCAGGGTGTGACTGGGACAGGCCTGGGGGTCAGGGAACTGTGTTGTAACTGTATTCACAAACGGGTCATGGAGGGGATACCAGCCCTTGTCCCGCACCCCACCATGTCTGCCACCGCGACCCTTGACCATGCTGGGGGGGGGGGGGGGGGGGGGCTCAGACAGAGGCAGGATCACCTTACAGTCGGACGCCAATCTTAAACCCGCTCACATCACGTCCAGAAACACAACCTTTCCCACGGAATTATGGGGGCATAAATCATCTCCCTCGCTCTGTCCTCACAACACACACACACACACAGACACACACACAGTATCCCCTTACAACAATTGTTTCTCAACGTGGGGTCCGGAGACCACTAGGGGTTCCAAATTTGGACCCTTTACAGTTCTGTAACTCTTTAGAGTGTACAAATGGAACCAAATGGACCCTTATTTTTACAGTGTAGATTGGGGTCCCAGAAAACAAACTTGTATGAAATGGCGGTCTGTAGCCTAATCAATGAACATCAAACGTGGGGGTCCAATCTACACTGTAATATCCTCAGCGCTTATTTAACTCTGAGAGTGTAAAAATGGAACCGAATATCCATTTGTACATTCTCAGAGGTTCAATAATGAACCCAGTTTAATCCCATTGGCTGTTTTTTTTTCCTTCTTCCCGTTCGGTTTGTATACTGCTCTCAGAGTTACAGACCTGTCGAGGTCCATTTTGGACCTCCGGCGGTCCCCAAACCCGACATTGAGAACCAGTGTCTTAAAGCGTTTCACTGGGAGCCCCCCCCAGCCCCCCCCCCCCCCCCCCCCTCCCGCCGTCCTGCCAAGGGGGAAATCCCATTCCGGGGCATTAGTTCTGCCACACATGGCTTTCTTTTCCCTTGGCAATCATGAGAGTCAGTGACTGGAGGACTCCAACAAACATCAGCACAGACTGAACGGGAAGAAAACCAGCCAATGGGATTAAACTGGGTTCATTATTGGGTCACTGTGTCAGACAAGAACGTAAACAGAGCACAACCTGAAATGGGGACGACGTGTAGGACGTATTTCAGGAACTGAAATGATCTCAATCAAGTTTGATTTTTTTCCCTCCCACTTGCGGAGAGGAAATTAACAGAAAGGGCATTTGGGACACTTATGATGTAGGTTGACAGGAGGAAATAGGGGTCACCTGAAGTGGCCAATTACCCATTCAGAAGGCAATTCAGCACAATTAAAACTAATGAGCCTTCAGCCACACAAAAAAAAAAGCCAGGATAGAGCTATACTAGTGATTTTCTGCCACATGTAATCCAGATGGAAAAGTGCATTCCATTAACAGACTAATATCTAAGATCTCAGATTATACAGTCCCACTAATCGATAGCATAAACCTCTTCGGTAGGTTTATCAACTTAAGTACAACCGATGGAGTTTCCATTACATGATGCAAGTGCCTGGATCTCTCCCACAGTGTCTAATAGTGAAAATAACTGTATATAAGGTATAAGCCAGGAGTTAATAAATGGTTTTCAGCTCCAGTCTCCCGGGATCCAAAATAACTCCATATTCTAACGTTTTGTGTTTTTTTAGTAAATTGATGCCCTACTTGATCATGCTACAATGTCACACAAAAGTATCAAAAGTAGCAGATCTAAAAGCTCAAACCTGGCGCGTAGATCTGCCATTTTCTGCACAATACAGATGCTGGGGTTGAAGTGGTTAATGAGATCACAAATACAATTCTATCGTTCCTGTCAGGCACAAACCTTGTATGAACTTGTATCTCTCCATATTTCATATTTTATGTTTTTCTTTTCACCCCATGAATGATTGCCCTATTTTATACTTTGTCTTCGTCATATGACAGTGTCATGCAAAAGTAGCAACAGTAGCTACACCATAGACTGTAAAAAAGAATGGACAAAGCCACTCCCCTGCTTTCTACAGAACGAAAATGAAGCCGATAGTTCAGGAACATGCATTCCTCCATCGTTAATATATACAGTTGGCCACGTCCGGAACTCAAACGCTATTGGTTGAGACCAGACACGTGACCAGCGAACCGGAAAACACCCCCAAAAATGCTATTGGTTGGGTAGCTTGTCAATCAAGAGCGGGGGCGGGGAATGAATGCTATTGGTTGTGTAGGTTGTCAATCAAATCATCCCGCCCCTCCTGGAGCATAGCCTACTTTATCGTCAATTTTAGAATAAATGGGACCATAATTTAGCAAAACGCATATCATGATGATTGAAAGGAGACTTTAAACTAGCGACTGGAAGCATATAGAATTTATGACAATTTTTATTACAGTAAGAAAATCTAGTCTAAAGTTTGTCAAAAACCCATTCACTTGCGCTAAAATAAATTCTTTCTGACACTTCAGGTCGGCGCAGGGTAAAACAGCGCCACTCTGGCCATTCATAAGCTTCCGTGTTGGCCTCATTGTAAATATCCAAGCCTTGCCCCTTGAGCTACACGCACAAGCTAGTAGTTCAGCTATTTTTGCTATTTTTCTCAATATTCACCTACTCCTGTATAATGAAATGCTCAAAATAGGGCCACCAGGTTGAAAGTGGTCACGTCTGTCTGTGTGTTTTATAAACATTGAATCGATGATAAGTATTAACAAGAGCTTGTGACTAAATAATAACCACATTGGATCGATTGGATCACAGGTTATTTTTTCCCCCATTTCCTGAACTGTAATGGTTTCAGACATACAGTAGCAGGTTTGTGCCTGACAGCGACGATGTTCAAGGTTGAAGAAAATCTATATTAGACACAAGACAGGAGCGACGTTGATAGATGGATGGAGGGAGTCATGGGCCAATGGGTGCTCAGACAGACGGATGGCTGGACAGACGGACAGATGATGGATGGAAGAATGGATGATGATTGGTTGGAAGAATGGATGATGGATGTAGGGGCGCAACAGCTAATCAAACTAGTCAATTTAATCAATTATAGAAATAATTGATCAATAATCTATCACTATTTTTGGGCAAGTCATTATAGGCAAAAAGCAAAAAATAGTGAAAATATCTGATCTACAGATGTACTTGTAGACCTGCTATTTTCACTACAGTTTTGTGATGAAGTATAAAATAACGCTTAAAGGGATAGTTCACCCCCAAAATGACTTTGTTTCTATCGATTACTCACCCCATGGCGACTTGAATTCATGGAGATTGTTTTGCTTTTGTCAAACTCCTTTTTTTAATTATTGGCTTACGACAAAAAAAAAACAATCCATGAATTCAAGGCTTCATGGGGTGTGTAAGTGATAGAAAATAAGTACTTTTTGGGTGAACTATCCCTTTAAGTGATTAATCGATTAGTTGATATAAAAAAGGTTGCGCTTCTCGATGAGTAGATCAATCAGAAAAGTAATCACTAAGAAAGTCAGGGATAGCTGCAGCCCTGGATGGATGGCGTCTGTCGGGGTGGAAACCTCATACAGTATGTCAAAAACTGTTCAAATTCAAAAGCAGCTAAAGTAGCAGATCTACAAGCTCACGCGGTGCAAGTGTTTCGAGCTTGTAGATCTGCTACTTTTGATGCTTTTGTGTGACACTGTTGTGTGATCAAGTAGGGCGTAAATTTACGAAAACGCACTAATTAAAATATGGAGATAAGAGGTTTCTGCTCCGACAGCAACGATGGCTGGATGAATGGGACTAGGGAACGGACAGGATGGACCACATGGATGGATGCCAACAACCCACCATGGTGGTGCTGGTCACAGCCAGTGTGTCCGGGCGAGGCCTGCTGGGAGGGCGACTCGGCCGCCTCCTCCACCAGCGGAGGAGCGTTGTTGTGGTTGAGCTGGCCCACCGGAGGGGGCCACGGCAGGTCCTTGATCACTTTAATCTCTACTGCAAGACGCCCCGGGGGACCACCAAGAGGGTCCACATCATGAGGGGAGAGAAGACAGCAAGGGAGAGAGAGAGAGAGAGGGATGTACAAAGGGAAAGATACAAAGGAGGGTGAGAGAAGAAGGAATCGAGAGAAATTAGAAAAAAGGGGTAGGGGGGGAGGAAAAGAAGGGAGGGAGAGTGCAGAAGAAAAGAGGGAAAGGGAGGGGAAAAAGGAGGGTAAGGAACGGAGGGATGAAAGAGAGGGGTTGGAGGGAGAGACGAGGCAGAAGAGATGAGAGCAGAGTGAGAATAGCAGAATACACACACAGCATAGAATCACCTCATTTAATCCTTTAAGAACGTATCCGTCTCATTTTAAGATTTCTTTGGCTATTCAAAAATAGCAGATCTACAAGCTCATAGCGCGGCGCTGAGTGCCGCGCTATGAGCTTGTAGATCTGCTATTTTTTTTTAATTGTCGAAACTTTAGTTTGAATATATATATATATTTTAAAGCGAACATTTTTTACTCATCTCTAATTTTGAGATGGGGGTCCGCGGCCAAATACATAACATTTTGGGGGTCCACTGATATAGTGCAGCAACATACTGTAGATTTAAAAAACATTTTTAGATATGTAATTGGCCACGGACCCACATCTCAAAATGTTTTGTTCCAGAGACCCCAGAGGCAAAGATTTGAGTTACAAATGTTCGCTTACATTTTTTTTTCAAGATTATTTGAAAGATAACAGATCTACAAGCTCATAGCTCTATGAGCTTGTAGATCTGCTATTTTTGAATAACCAAAGAAATCGGAAATGACACATGATGCGTTCCCGGATTGAATGGGTTAAGGGGCGTAAGAATCAGGCTTATACCTCTGTGTCGCTCGACAGAAATAAAAATGAACACAACGCCGACGTCATTATTGTCGAGCGACGGTGTATAAATGAGCCCTCGACCGAAGCAGCGAAAGGCGAGGAACAGGAAGAAACAGGACTGGAAAGAAAGGGAAGTTAGTTTACCTGAGAGACTAAGATATTGGAGATTGTTAAACGTGTATGAAGACAGTATGTCTTCTCTGACCCACTGGGACTCATTAAAAAACACACTGGAACTCCCATCTTGTGGAAGCAACATACTAGAAACAGGCTAATGACCCAATTATGCGACCCAAAGCGGAAAAAACATCGCTCTCCAGCCACAAATTGACATTTTCTATAAGAAATAATGTGAAGGGGTACAGCAAGTTGTACAGTAAAGATGCTTTGTGCATAGTTAGTTCTGTTGTTAGTTAAAACTGCACTCTGTACCTTTCCTGTTGTACCCCAGAATGGATTTGAACCTGGGTTTCCTGTGCAAGTGCTGACATTTTTCCCACTGAGCTAATAGAGCTAGAGTCTGCTTGCTTAGGGGAGAAATTGGATTTTCATCTTCAGGTCAAAATTTGTCCGACCAAGACAAGGGATTTCAATAGAAGAGCAGGGAGACCAAATACAACCACCCCAATTGTAGAAGTTATATTGTATTAACATACTCTACCATACAGATTGGACAAAATAACATAGTAATCACACAAAAGAAAGTACCATAGTACAGCTTTAGGCTGGGAAAAAAAGCCCATGCGATGACTAAAGTCTTCTACACTGTGCAATTCATGTTCAACAAAACACACTCCAGAGTGTACAAATGGACCCGCTACGGGTCCATTTGGTTCCATTTGTACACTCTTCCTACGTAGTTAAATGAACACTGAGGATTTTATTGCAAAGCCTTTCAATGTACAGAATACTTTGATTATTTTAATGCTGAACACAGCCTGGACTGGCGAGGCTGTTATAATGCCAGCAAAGCTCTTCAGCTGGAAGCACCACATTATGACTGAGATTTTATTAAACATGGTTAAGGCGGTCAGAAGAAAGAAGCGGTGAACAGAATACCATTGCTGTCAGGGGTGGAAACCTTGCATGTCCAAAATGGTTACTTTTCAGGAAATTAATGTGTAATTTTTTCACAACACTGTTGTAGGACTAATATGGGCATTCATTTAGAAAGAAAGATGAAACATGGAGATACCAGGTTTTCTGCCTGACTGCGACGTTATAAATAAAAAAAAGCTTTGATTACTGCATGTTAAAGATGCGGCAGAGCCGTGGCAAGTCTCAGCATGGAGTTAAAAGGCTCTGTCAGAACAGGGCTCTGGGCCCCCATAATAAGATAAACAGCAATGTAGACAACATTCTCCGGTGGAACAAGCCCCAGAACAATCCATCCTGGCAGTGGACGCTCCACAGACCTGACCGCCCACCTCCCCCTCTTCAAATAATGCATGGCTCGTGTCCAGGAGGGGGGTATTACCAGGGTAAATCCACTGGTAGAGCAGCAACAGTCTATCTTTCATCGCGGAATGGACCGCTTGTTTAATGGCACAGGAGGGCTGATAAATTAAGGGGGAGAGAGACAGCATTTTTTTTTTTACAGCATTTGCAAGAGAGCTACAGAATATAAGGTTAGAAGCCCGGGCTAATAAAGAAACATGGCACTGCTGCAGAGGCGGCTTCTGTGTGTGTGTGTGTGTGTGTGTGTGTGTGTGTGTGTGTGTGTGTGTGTGTGTGTGTGTGTGTGTGTGTGTGTGTGTGTGTGTGTGTGTGTGTGTGGTGCCTGTCAGGCCTAATGGTCTACGAATACAGTAGATAAACATGGAGGCCTGGTGTTTTGTTTCATAATTGAATGAACTGCATAGTGCTGTGGATATAGCGTATGGGCTAAGGGAAGACATACAATAAACTGTAGCTGGTGGGAGGAAAATGAGAGGTTTCATACCACGCTGGGTATACATTTTTGTTCAACGCTCAATATTGAAAAGCTTGAAGATCGGTTATGTCGGCGATGAGATTTGGTGTAGAGGGAAAAAAGGTAACTATACCTTTCAAGACGGGAACCTGTTTTGGGGTTCTTGTTGCTATGTACAGTATATAGCAACATACATTTGTTGTAATTTTTGAATAAATATTTGAAGTTTTTCATAAAACTTAGGTCAGGATTTAGAAGGTGTTTTTAGAATCGGCCTCAGGTCTAAATGGGTTAAGTACATTGGGATTAACTTGCGAAGCAATGTAACATTCTAAATATCATGTATATATCTGCGTTCACATACGCTATCTGAATGTATTTGGTCTTTTTAACCTATTTTCTCTCCACGCCTATCTCTTCTCGCGGAATACTACAAAACAATGGAGCGCACACGAAAAAAGGAATTTCAATCCACTGCTAGACACCTGTAAAACTCTGATGTGACAAATAAACTGATTCTGATTCTCAGTCAGTCAGTCAGTCAGTCAGGTCAGGCATCTGAGGGTATGCGGTTACCCTAACTCAGAGATTAGACGCCTCTGCCCTGCACAGTCTGATAGAAATCACAAAGCCTTAATAACAGAAATAGTCTATGTAAGCTTAATTAATTGCAAAACATGACACCCCTTGACATGACACAGACCTTTATGAATTGAACCTCACAGTCAGCAGTCAGTCAGTCAGTCAGTGGTGGAAAAAGTACTCAAATGTTTTACTTAAGTAAAAGTGTCAATACTGCAATGTAGAAGCACTCCGTTACAAGTAAAAGTGCGGAATTCAAAATTTACTTGAGTAAAAGTACCAAAGTATTGGTATCAAAATGTACTTAAAGTACCAAAAGTAAAAGTACTAAAATGTTTGAAAATAGCCGATCTACAAGCTCACAACGCGTCGCATGCTTGTAGATCGGCTATTTTCAAATAGCCTAGGTATAAAATAGGGCCAAAGTGGTTAATGTATGTTTTATAACGTAATCATTTATATCTGCAAAGTAACTAGTAACTAAGGTTTTCAAATAATTGTAGTGGAGTAAAAGCACAATATTTGCCTCTGAGATGTAGAGGAGTAGAAGTAAAGGTAATTGGAAATACTCCAGTAAAGTAAAAGTACCTCAAAATTGCACTTAAGTACAGTACTTGAGTAAATGTACTTAGTTTCTTTACACCACTGCAGTCAGGCCTGGCCTTGCTGTTGCGCTCCAGCCAAAAACCTGTGTCCTCAAACTAAGACAAGCAGCTTCAGATAAGGAGAACTACTTCATCAAGGACCAACCGCCCACCTGAAGACGGCGGGTAGAGCGAGTGCTATTTCTGTGGAGTGTGTTGACTTGCTGCCGTCAGCATGTCACTGGAGTTTTATTGGCTGGTACACAGGCTGCTCTGTCAGTGGGAGGATGAGCAGAACATTATGGACTTGTCCTTCTCGTGCCCCGTGGGGAATTGCCGCGGGCCTGTGCGGAACATGCTAATGAGATGTAATATCGGCTCGCTGGCTGAAGGAGGGAAGGGGAGCAGAGGATATTCAATCCGACAAGCAATTAAATAGGTGGGCCTGTGGATTCAGGGTGCTAAACTACAGGAAGGTAGCTGTAGGCGAGGGAGGGTGTTGACTATGGACTTTTTCTGACGGGCCTGGTGACTGAAAGAAAGTACCTAGTACCTTTACTCAGGCACTGTACTCAAGTACAATTTTGAGGTACTTTTACTTGACTTGCGTATTGCCATTTTTGCAATATTTTATACTTCTACTGCGCTACATCTCAGAGGCAAATATTGTACTTTTTACTCCACTGCAGTACAAACTTATTTGAAAACATTAGTTCCCAGTTACTTTGTGGCTTTTAGATTATTATTGTAAAACATATAAACTAATTAAGCCCTATTTCATACTCTCAACATGTCACATCGCGATGTTGTGAGCTTGTGGATCTGCTATTTTTGAAAAAATGTAGTACTTTAACTTTGGTACTTTAAGTATATTTTGATGCCAATACTTTAGTACTTATGGAAAAGTTGTGAATAGTCTATCGTCTCTGTCGGGTGGAAACCTCATCTGTTACTTTTACAGTACATACAAATTCAAAAACAGCAAAAGTATCAGATCGACAAGCTCAAAGGGCGTCGCTTGCGGATCTGCTACTGTACTTTCGACGCTGTAGTGTGATCAAGTAGGGCGTTCATTTACGAAAAAACACAAAAGGTTAGAATATGGAGATTGGAGGCTTCTGCCCGTCATCGACGATATTGTATATTGTGGTGTTGCTACCTTTACTGAAGTAAAAACTCAATCAGAGTACTTCTTCCACCACTGGCTCCCGTCCATGGAGAAAGTTGTAGGACTGGAGAGAGAGAGAGGAATTCTAGGGTCCTCTGGGGATGGAAGTGGGACAGAGACAGCGGGGTTGGACTAACGGTCAGACACTCTGAGAGATAATATACTGTAACTTCCTCCACTTCAGGTTGAAGTGAGAGACTCTGCTCCTAGTAAGATTAACGCATTAAGACCGGGAACGCATCTGTGTGTCATTTTTAGATTTCTTTGGCTATTCAAAAATAGCAGATCTACAAGCTCATAGCGCGGTACCGAGTGCCGCGCTACGAGCTTGTAGATCTGCTGTTTTTTTTAACAATCATGACATTTTTTGTATGTCTTTGAATATATATTTTTTAAAGCGAACATTTGTAAAATATAAAAACATAAAAAAAGATATATATATATATATTCAAAGATTTGCACAAATGTTCTCGGTTTTTCAAAAATAGCAGATATACAAGCTCATAGCGCGGCACTCGGTGCCGCGCTATGAGCTTGTATATCTGCTATTTTTGAATAGCCAAAGTATAAAATAAGGGTTATAGCTCAAATCTAAAATGACACATGCGTTCCCGGATTGAATGGGTTAAAATGCATAATTCTAATTTCACATCGCAGATGAGCGTGTAATTGTTTGGGGTGCAGAGAGGGCTGCTTGCACTCTGCAGCCTTGCCTTTTTGAGGACGCAGGGAGGGGGCCAGGGGTGGGGGGGGGGGGGTTCGACTCGGGGAAAAAAAAGTCTCACTCAGATTTGCTCAGCTGCACAGCTGAATAATATAGCCTGAAATGTCACTCGGCACTTTAGGAAAATAAAGGCAAAGTGATTCAATAGGGGTAAAGAAGAAGTGGTGCTTTTCCAGACCTGGGGGGGCGATCATTTTTCTCCCTTTACCTTATAACGTATTCCAAAATGCTTTCTGCCCCGAAGGCCCTTATGAATACGCATCTGGGCTAGGGATGCTATTTTGCCTGCATGGATGAGTGCATCTTCAGGCCTGGAAATGTTGCACCATGTGGGTGGGGGAGTGTGTATGAAGTGGGGGGGGGGGGGGGGGCAGAGGGAGATATGTTCATCCTAACTCTGGACAAAGGTGACAAGAGCTGGCTGGCTGGCTGGCTGGCTGCAACGCATGGGAACACAGGTCTACGTATCTCCATGATCTATGAAGGCTCTATCCACAGTAGCTCAACACAGTTGCTTGTTGTGCACACAGGGATAAAGCATGCACACACATGTATGGATGCTGGAATAGGACACATACTGTATACACTTTTCGGTATTATGGAAAATGTTTTTTTTTGGACAGAATATAAGCCTTAAGCGCCATTCCCACCAGGCACGATAACTATAAAGATAACTATAACTATATCGTTCACCATTGTATTTTTTTAATAGTCAGTGTGAACACTGCCATCCACTTGATTTATAAAACTATACTTTGATAGTTATAGTTAGTTATAGTTAAAGTGCTCAGTGTGAATGGCCCTTTAGTCAGGTGTTAACGAGGTCAACCTTTTAATGCAATAATAAACAACCATTATTTATTAAGATAGTTAACCACTTGAGCCTGAATGATACTTTGTGGTACAGCGGTGGCCCATGGTGGTCTGCTATTTTCAATGCTTTTCTTAAACATTTGTGAACATTTGCGCCTATGATGACATGATGCGCCAACGTAGGGACACCAGGTTGGCAGTGGTTCAACCACCTGCTTTTCCTGCGTGTCCACAAACAGTTGACTGATGAGTTTGACCTGAACGAGGTGTTGAAAAGCTTTTGCTTTGTTTAGAGACAGGCGAGCGCAGAACTTATGCGGGAAATAGGGGGAACAACCGCAGCCGTGGCTCCTGTCGATGGCGCTGATTGATTTATGGTTGTTGTTTGTTATTGTTTACACACACACACACACACACACACACACACACACACACACACACACACACACACACACACACACACACACACACACACACACACACACACACACACACACACACACACAAACTACACAGCACTAGTTCTCAACGTTGGGTCCAGGGACGATCAGGGGTCCAAATGGAGCAGTAAGGGTCCATTTGGTTCCATTTGTACACGCTAACACATTAACAAAGGGTGATACGTGGTCTAATGCATATCGTCTCTGTGTCGGGTAGAAACCTCATATGTCCAAAACTGTTACTTTTCGGGATTCAAATTCAAAAGTAGCAAAAGTAGCAGATCTACAAGCTCAAAACGCGTCGCTTTGCATTGCGTTTTGAGCTTGTAGATCTGCTACATTTGATGCTTTTGTGTGACGCTGTAGTATGATCAAGTAGAGCATTAATTAACAAAACAAGGAATATGGAGATAAGAAGTTTCTGCCCGACAGCAACAATATCAAACTGGGAGTACTTGAAATTAAAAAGATTGAAAACCCCAGCAATAACAGCAGACTAGGCTTCCTAGCTGGCTGGGCTGGTACAGATGGCTGTGTGGGTGACATGCTGTCCTCTCACTGAACCGTGACCAGACTCTTCTCTTCATGGAAGGTGAACACTGAAGGTGACACTCAGCCAGTCATACTCAAATGTCATGATGTCTCACCAATGGACAGACTACGCCAGTGGTCAAGGACCCCCAAATTGATATGTATTTGGCCACGGACCCCCCTTTTAAAATGTTGAATAGCTGATTTTTGCTATTCATTGTACGACAAAGTATACCGATTAAGTCGTTAACAGAAATGAGCCTTTCTTCTGTCACCCTCATTATTAAATATGACTATTCAAGGCTGAATCTATTCTGTTCATATGACAGGTTTGAATTAGAGCTTGAATATTAATATAATGAAGATGAAAGCATTCCCACACATACTGAATGGCTTCAAATGTCTTCTATTATTTGAATATCTCGTTTCTTTACACAGCAATCTCAGAGCATCATATTCTGCTTTTTTTGGGTAACATTTGAAACATTCTGTAAGATTTTAACAACATAGATCCCTTGCCAAGGAAACGTTTGAGAACCACTATCCTAAAAAGATCATTTCTCTCTCCCTGATTCTCTCCTATATTTCGATCACCTTCCCTTTGTTCTCCGTGTGTCGCGCCGCGCTGTCGGAGCTTAATGAATAAGCAGGGACGTTACGCCGAGCGTCACAGGAGCTGTGAGCTTGTGTGTGTGATCACCATCAATCATCATTAGCGCCCTGTCATCTGGAAAGAGGCTGTCGAGAGGACATCAACACACGCTCCTGTCCGAACGGATCTACCTAACGCCAGCATGCTGTCAATTCTGCCCTAATCTCCTCTCAGCCTATATCCCTATACAACAACATCCTGTATACATATGTAGATTATTAACAACAGTGGTTCTCTAAAGTGGGGTCCGGGGGACCCCCAGGGGTCCTTAAGGGGATTCCAGGGGGGTCCCCAGCGCAATTAGTTAATAAAGCATCACAGTCACTTTGGCTATAAATAGCACATTCAATAGCTACTGTATGGCTATTTGGAGTTCAAGTGTGGGGACCACTGGTTCTCAACATAGGGTTTAGGGACCACCAGCGGTCCAAATGGACCCCTACGGGCCTGTAACTCTACTTAAATAAACATTGGGTAGATTAGGGTCCCAGTATAGTTTAGTTCAGTGACTCTCAACCTTTTTTGTTTTGGTCTGGGACCCCATTCTACACTGTAAAATCCTCTGTATTAATTTAACTCTGAGAGTTCAATTGGACCCTTACGAGTCCAACTGGTTCCACTTGTACACTCTTCAGGGTTACAGGACCCCCTGGTGGTCCCCCGACCTGATGTTGAGAACCCGCGCCACATAGACCGCGCCAGGACTTGATCTGAACTCTTGTTGAAATGCGATAGTGTTCAGACTGTGGGAAACAAAGCGTGAGAAAAACAAAACAAATGACATGAGCTTGAGTAGTGTGCCATCCTGGCAGCTCATGTGGCATCCTCCTGGCATCATGTCACCTGGAGTGTTCCATGCCAACTGACTGGAATAATGCGTAACGTCGCTGTCGGGCAGAGACCTTGTATCTCCACATTGAAACGTTTAATGTTTTTTTCGTAGATTAACCTATTAAGACCTGAGGCCGATTCTACAAATGTCTTTTAAATCCTAACAGTTTTCTGAAAAACGTAATGTTGGTTCTCAAACTTTTTCATGTCAAGGACCCACAAAATTATATGTATTTGGCCGCAGACCCCCATCTGAAAACATTTAGTTCCAGGGATCCCCAGAAGCACAGATTTGAGTTAAAAATGTTCGCTTTAAAATAATACATATATTCAAAGATTTGCACACATGTTCACAATTAAGAAAACAATACCAGATCTACAAGCTCGATCTACAAGCTACAAGCTTGTATATCTGCTATTTATGAATAGCCAAAGTGTAAAATACAGTACAAGGTTTCCACCCGACACAGCGACGATAAAGCATGAGTGTAATGTGACATGGCTGGCAGTGTGTTTAGTGGTCTCGCTACGGCGGTATTTCAGTCCATCAACGAGTCAGACAGGACATGAAGGAGCGGACATGACGGCTCCTCTATCTGCACTCGCCGCCGTCCTTTTGTTTACTTCAGCGAGGGCCTGGCTCTATTTTTAAAACCGGCAGGTATTTGTTTACCTCACCTCCAGGCTTTTCATTTACACCCGCCTCGTTGTTCCTCCACAGCGCTGTAAACAGTGCTGTATCATAAATCACCAGACGCAGTGTGTTTCCACCAGCAGCCATTTAATTCGGCTTAATTTGGTTCGGCTAATTGCATGCATATTCAGAAGCCGGTCGGTTTGATTGCGATGTTTATGCAGCACATTACTGCTTGGGAAACAAAAACAAGCCTTTTTCTCCAAGACGTGTTCCTTCTGTCGACGCTCGAATGATTGCTGACATTACCGGGTACCTGAAACACTTAGGAAAAGCATCATCATAATGCTGTTTCGACCCTGTCCATCTGATTATCCAGTCAGACTCACTTTCATACTGTCTGTTTTAGGGGAGCAGTGGTGTAAAGTAACTACGTTAGTACTAAGTACATTTACTCAAGTACAATGTTGAGATTTTTTTTCCCATTTCATATTTTAGCCATCTGAAATGTTTTACTGTTAGTCTCGCTTTAGTCGACTAAATCATTTAAATGTATTTTGGCGGTGCTTTGATGGCGTCGTAATGGCTGATTTTACACTTGTCTGCATGCTGAAAATAGCAGATCTACAAGCTCACAACATGTCGCGCTGCAACGCGTTGTGAGCTGGTAGACCAGCTATGTTCAGAGCGCAACCAAACCTAAAATGACTTGTCTTTTAGTTCTACTGGATCTCTTATCCACTCGTCCCTCACTAATATTTTAGTCTAGCTTTTATTTGTTGACGAAATCGTCAATATATTTAGTCTTAGTTTTTTTAGTCATCGTAGCTTAGTTTTTAGTTCGTTTTCGTCAATGAAAGAAGGTAGTCGACGAACATTTTTCGTCATAGTTTTAGTCGACAAAATCAACACTGGACGGCATGATTCTGTGCCTGCATGTCGACTCTTGAGATCTCAAAGAAGTAGGCCAGAGATGGCCGGCTGGTAGGGGTGCAGTCAGAGGCAGTTTCCAGAGTAGAGGCTGCTATCAGCTCTATACTTTCTCGGGGACAGAGGATGGTCTGATGGAAGGGGTGGATGGGTGGGAGCACAGAGCGCAGGGGGCTGTCTGTGCGGCCAATGTGTCTGGGTGAAGATAAGAGCCATGGCTGTGCTCAGTGAAAGGCAGGAGGGCACTTTGGACCATTTCCAGGGCAGTCTGGAAAGGTCGTGAGTGACAGCAGGGGGCCAGTAGTACTTGAGTACCTTTACTCAAGTACTGTACTTAAGTACAATGTTGAGGTACTTTTTAACTTAACTTTTACTCAAGTCACATTGATTTTGGATACAGGCCTTCTACTGAATAAATCAAATGGTAAATGGTGCATTCATATAGCGCATTTATCCAAAACACATTACGATTGTAATTGAAAAATCTCAGTAGCCTATTTCTTCCACGGCTGGTGACAGTGTAACATGGACGGGGAGGGGCGGGGTAGGACGGTGGTGGAGGGCACACAGGGTTAGACCGAGAGCCGCCACAGGAGAACATCCGCGACACCCTCCCACACTGTAGCCCACCACACCAAATGAAACATTACAGGACTGTGACTGATTCAATTATTTACTTTAGAACAGAAGTCCTGATACTCGGATTTCTGGGTCATTAAGCGCCTTGAACATGCATTAAAAAACCATAAAGCGGTGCCTGGCTCTCACCAGGAGCCTGGCTCTGGCTGTGTCTCCTGTTATCTCCCTGTGTTAAGAGCCATATAGTGTCCTGCTGGCCACCAGCCAAAGAGACTGGAGTTAGCAGCCAGCAGTGCTGGAAGAACTACTCACATTTTTTATTGTTTTTACTTAAGTAAAAGTAGCAATGCCACAATATAAAAATACCCTATTACATGTAAAAGGCCTGTAGTAAAAAAGATCACTTGAGTGAAAGTACATATGTATTGGCATCAAAATATACTTAAAGTACCAAAAGTAAAAGTAGTTATCGTTTTCTAATTTTGTCAAAAAAGGCAGATCTACAAGCTCACAACGAGACGTCTTGTGAGCTTGTAGATCTGCTGTTTTTGAATAGCTGATGAATAGCAATAGAATAGGGCTACATTGGTTAATTCATATTTTGTAATAATAATCTAAATCTGCAAATAATACAGTACAAGTACAGTACCAAACAGATTAAGTAACATGCTGCTCTGTCGGACATCCTGGTCGAGTGCAGGCTCAGATTTCAGCCAGCCTGACCACGTCTGGGTGTGTGAGTATGTGATATGTGTTGTTTAACAAAAAAAAAACACTCACATAAACATACATATAGTATATCTCTGTCGGGAAACCTCATATGTCCAAGACTGTTACTTTTCAGGATTCAAATTCAAAAGTAGCAAAAATAGCAGATTTGCTACTTTTGATGCTTTGGTGTGACACTGTAGTATGATCAAGTAGGGCGCAAATTTACAAAAAAACACAAAAAGTTTGAATATGGAGATGAGAGGTTTCTTCAGATGTCCTGACTGTCCCAACGAGTTCGGAAGGCTGTCCGAAAAATCGGAAGGAGCATGTATTGACCTTTAAGGATAAGGATAATTCCTTTTAACAGGTCGTTCATGAAAGTCCTTGCGGTCTTGTTTCCAATGAGAACCTGTGAGCAATTAGGGGTTAAGAGTCTTGCTCAGGGACAAATTTCATTTCATCGACACATATGCTGACCTGGCTTGGAATCGAACCTGGGGCAACCAGGGCTTCTGGCTCCCTAGGCGGGTTCACTAACCATTCAGCTATGGCCTCCCCTTTATACTTATTTATTTATACAAAAATAGCCCCTCTACGATGTCAAAATGCTTTTGGGTGCAGGGCCTTTTTGCCCTCACAAGTATAGTAATACCAGTACACACACACACACACACACACACACACACACACACACACGTATAAACACGCACACAAACACAGGCATACACACACACACACACACACACACACGTGCGCGCGTATAAACATGCACACAAACATGCACACAAACACAGGCATACACACAACACAGAAGCCCTGTTCTAATTCTAATGCACCTTCCTCCTGTCCCATCCATCACATATTCTACGCTTGAGTAGAGGGGGGGGGGGGGGGGTTGGGGGGATGAGTGATTAACCAAACCACAAGTAACACAGCCTCCCAACACCCTAACAAGGCAGGGAATTTACATTTCATTGCATACCTGTCAAGAGATAGCCCAACGGTGAATAATAACATCACCAAAATGCTGTGAGGAGACCTCTATACCCTGTGAGGGTATTGGAGGAAGAAGTACTCAGATTCTTTAAGTAAAAAGCAAGTAAAAGTAGCAATACCAAAATGTTGAAATACTTCTACAAGTAAAAGGCCTGAATTCAAAATTGTACTTCAGTAAAAGTACAAAAGTATTGGCATCAAAATATACTTAAAAATAAAAGTACTAAATGTTTTCAAAATGCATCTTTTAAAAAAATAGGCGACCTACAAGCTCACAATGCACGCGCTGTGAGCTAGTATAGATCAGCTATTTTCGAATAGCCGAAGTATGAAATAAGGCTTAATTAGTAAATGTAGGTTTTGGAATAATAATCAAAATCTACAACGTAATTTGTAACTAAAGGTTTCAAATAAAAATAGATGATAAGTATTGAAAAATGTATACACTCCAGTAAAGTAAAAGTGCACTACCTGAGTAAATGTACTTACTTTCCAGCACAGCGGGTAGGCCCCTAAACTGTGACAGGGATGGGCTACCACTGCGGGTATTATTTTACTCTCATTCCCTTATCAATGATGATGACAAATTGCCCTTTATGTGGATGACATTGCCATATAATTCCGTGGAGATATGAGACCAGGAGATAGGCAGCACTTGGTGCTCATTTAATACCTCCATTTTATTTATTTATTTATTTTAAACACCATCTCCACCTCATGGGGACGTTCATCTTTCCTCATTACCGGTTAAGACTTTGTTTGCAGACAGTTTAATTCCAAGTTTAAGTGCCAGAGCACAAACACAGCGATCCCGACGTGTCAACAATGTCATTATTCATCCGTGCAAATAGTGTCTTGAAATGTAAATTGTTTGAAATGCCACAGCAGCCTATAACAGTATATTACAGAGTAAGAGAGAAACAAAGCATACTTGGATGAAAGGTACTGTATAGCTGAGGGAAATGAGCTCTGTGGAAAGATAGCAACACACTGCCGTGGTTAGAGAGACCAACAGTATACTGTATGGTTGCTGTATAGGGCAGAAACCTCCTATCTCCATATGTTAACTTTTTGTGTTTTTTCGTACATTAACGGCCTACTTGATCATACTACAATGTCACACACAAGTATCAAAAGTAGCAGATCTACAAGCTCAAAACGCGGCTTGAAGCGACGCGTTTCGAGCTTGTAGATCTGCTACTTTTAATATTTTTGCATTTGAATCCTGAAAAGTAACAGTTTTGGACATATGAGGTTTCCACCCAACAGACAATATGGTAATGGCTCTTTTCCACTGCATGGTACTGGCTCAACTTGACTCTACTTGATTTTCTTTTTTGGCAAAAAGTAGTACCTATAGTACTTTTTGGTATCACCTTTTTTGGTATCACCAAAAGGTGACCTGACAACTCTAGGTAATGGCTCTTTTCCACTGCATGGTACTGGCTCAACTTGACTCCACTACTTGATTTTCTTTTTTGGCAAAAAGTAGTACAGTACCTAGTACTCTTTGGTATCACCTTTTTGGTATCACCAAAATGTGACCTGGCAACTCTGCAGACTACTGACTGGTCAGATCCTTTTATTTATTTTTATTATAATAAGACATTTTTTGTTACATTAATTAGATAATATTATGAATGATATATTATCATTGATGAAATCTTAAGTGTTTTGCCAATTATTTGGGGGCGTCCACTTGCAATATCCTCAAGGCCCACCAGTGGGCTCCGGGCCAGCAGGTTGTGAATCGATCGCTGCTATAACCAATTGTTAAGAAATAAAGTCTTCCTCTCATTCTCCTCCTCCCTCATCCAAACAGAGGGAGACGATCACTGAACTGAAAAGAACAAGAAAGAAACCGAGTCGATGCAGAGCAATAAATCAAAGTAGTTTGCTGAAGTGCACCCTTTTCTTCTCTGAAGCACAACTCCGGTGCTCCTATCTCTCCACTTTCAGCCAACGCTTTGTCAAACCCATGGAAATTAAATTAATCATCATCACGGAGGGGATGGGTGAAAGAGAGAGAGAGAGAGAGAGAGAGAGAGAGAGAGGGTGGGGGTGTTGGTAAATAGCACCCTAAATAAACTCCTGTGAGTGCTGCTCGACAGGGAAATAATGAGAGCACAGGAGCGCCTTGATTAAGTATGCAGCATCCCGCTTTTAACTAATCACTGAAACCGAGAAAACACTCTTACTCCCATTAAGATGTGTGAGTGCTCACTCAGACAGATTAAGAAACACGTGAAAAGACAGGGAACAGATAAATGGAGAGAGACATATTATTATGTAAAACATTGCTGTACATTAGAGCCTGACTCAGGATTTGAACCGTGCCTGACCCCCCCAAAAGTGTTCTGTCCAAATCAGGACACTGTCTGCATATTTATCTGCATAATGTTAAGCCTAAAGTTTTGGGCTCCAAACTCAAACTCCTTGCAGACGAACACCACCAAGGCAATAGGTTAGTTTAATGTGGTTTAGTCCTACAACGATTAAACACAGAAGTAAAGTGATTTAAAACAAAAAAAAGTCATAATAAACAAATAATTACAAATAATTTGGGGATTACGATTCAGCTCAAAACATGAGTCAACTGGACCTAGTCAAGTCCCGTCAGGCTCTAACATATAGACAGACCCCCCCCCCCCATTGACCATTATATATTCACATGACGGCCATTTTTGCAAAAGGGCCACCGTGTGAATGCTGGTCAGTCCCCTGCTCCACCGGTACCTGTGAGGGATTTAGAAGTGCAGTCCTTTCTTCCATGGGGCACTGATCCACTGCCCGTTACAGAGCCCTCGTAGCTAATGCAGTCATAACAAAGCAGAGCTGTTCGAGGATGGAAAAAAGAACAACAATATAAAAAGAGAAAAGGGCAAGGAAAAAAAAAAGGATATCTGAAGGGGAATTTTTGGGGGAATTTTAGATTGGCGTTTCAAATCACAGAAAAGCTTGCTTCGTTTTGACCATTACTGCTATCCGTAGGGTGCATGAATGCGTTTGTCTTTTTTCTCTCCTATGGAACAGCGCTGTTGTGTTATGGCTACAAGTTAGCCAAGCTGAAGCTTTTGAAAAGGCAGCTGACATGTACACACACTCACACCCACATACAAACACACCCACACGCACACACCTTTGTATTACTATACTTGAGAGGACATAAAAACTGTAATGACACCGAATTTATGAATGCCATTTTTACTCTCTATTTTTTGTGTGTGCCATTACATTAACCACTTCTTTAGCCCTATATACATTTCGGCCATTTGAAAATAGCCGATCTACAAGCTCGCAACGCATTGTGAGCTTGTAGATCTGCTATTTTCAAAAAGTTTAAAAAAAAATATTTTATACATTTGAAAACTTGTGAAATGGGACATTCTGGACAATGAGAAGCTACTCTCTACTTTTGGTACTTTAGGTACATTTTGATACCAATACTTTTGTAGGCCGACTTTTACTCAAGTAAATTTTGAATTCCGGACTTTCACTTGAAACAGAGTATTTCTACATTGCAGTTTTGATACTTTTACTTAAGTAAAAAATGCGAGTACCTTTTCCTCCACTGGTCATCACAATGTCTATTTCTCAAATTCTGCTACACTAGCAGGAACATTTGGTCCTCGCAAGTATTGTAATACAAGTACCCACACACACACACACACACACACACACACACACACACACACACACACACACACACACACACACACACACACACACACACACACACACACACACACACACACACACACACACACACACACACACACACACACACCTATACAGTACCACACACTCCATCTTTACATGCACCAAAGTATGCACCCAGACCATGCCCCAGCCCCGCCCCCTGACCAGCAGTACAGTAAAGTGTCCCCTAAAGCCTTAACAGTCAGCAACAGGAAGAAGACACCAGCACAGCCACCTGCAAATCAACTTACTGTTGAGTTCTCACAAAGGAGAGGAAAGGAGAGAAAAGGAACAGAGCCCTGTGTGATGACAGCAAAAACCCCAAGCCCATAATTACGTCTGTTATCGTTGGAGTAAAAAAGGCGCTGCTCGGGTTAGTTGGACAGGACAGAAAGCATCGAAGGGTTAAGTTTAAAGTTAAAGCCAGCTGTGTTAAAGGCCTACTCCGTAATAGCTAAATCAGTGGTTCTCAACGTGGGGTGTGCGGACCCCCAGGGGTTCTTGGGGGGGTTCCAGGGGTATCAACAACCAAATTAGTTATATGTACATAATGTATTATAATGAAATTGGAATAGTTTGGAACATGTTTAACACAAATCTTATGGGGGTCCCTGGCACTAAATCTTTTCAGATGGGGGTCCACGGCCAAATACATATCAAGTTGGGGGTCCTTGACATGAAAATGTTTGAGAACCAGTGAGCCTTTGTCCAACATTCTGACGTGAATGAACATGAAATACAAGAATTTGTGTGTATTTTGAGGCTGCTACTGGTTTACAATTATGATGATTGCCAACATTTGGGGTAAACAATCAAAATGCGGTGTAATGGGTTCAGAGTAAAACAACATTTTGAATTATGGTAGAAATGTTCCCCAAAGCTCATTTTACATCAACAAGTCAATCTCGTTTGTACAGTACAGAGCAACATATTTTAGAGGTCAAACAGTATTCTTGGTTGTTTATTTAAGACAGGACAAGAGTTTTATTTTTATTTTGTTTATCTCCCATAGTCTGTTAACCACTTAAGCCCTATATGCTTTGTCATAAAACAAATAGCAAAATAGAGAATCTACAAGCTTACAACGCATGGTGATGCAATACATTGTGAGCTTGTATTTTTGAAAATTCTGAAAACTTTGGACGTTTTCTTCTTTTTTTTTTTTACATTTTGGCAAAAGTCTTTCAATCAAAACTGTTGAAAATGGTGCATAAAATATACAGTATATGCCCAAAATAGGGGCAAAGGGTTCAAAGGTGGTTAACACTACTTATTTATTCATAGGATCACTATGGGTACTCATGTCTAGTCATGTTTACACATTACAACATAGACAATAAAAAGTCCATCTTATCTACACCAGTGGTTCTCAAAGTGGGGTCCAGGGACCCTCGAGGGGTTCCTTGAGGGGGTTCGAAACGGTCCCTCACAGGTCTGTAACTAGCTGAGAGCATACAAACAGTTCCATTTGTACGCTCTCAGAGTTATGGGGGTCCTTGAAATGAAAAGGTTTGAGAACCACTGATTTATTCCGTACTTTGGAGGTGGGTTGAGTTTGTACCTGCAAAGGCCTTGGAGATCCTCTCCTTCTTCCATTCCCAGGGCTGGTCGTACTCCTCTGGGGGCCGCTCGTCATCCTGTGGCAGTCTGCTCTCCCTGGGGACGGCACCAGGGTTATTAGACTGAACAACTACAACTAACCAAATAACCTCAACTGCAATTGAAAAATGTAAAGTGAAATAAAAATATAAACAAGGCTTTACAAAAAAAGGTAACTAACTGAAACTGTGCGTTTACAAAGCTAACTAAAATCATGGAGAAAATGTCCTTAGTTTTAGTCTTTGTCAGAAATCTTCAAACATAGCAAAAATAGGACTCTATTTTTCTGACCTTGTTGAATCTTGCCGCTCACTAATCCATATTACAATAAATAAAACTAATGCTAGAACTAAAATAAACTAAGCTAAAACTAAGCCTTTTGACTAAAGTGAAATTGAAAACAAAAGAGTCAAAACTAAATAGAAATAAAAGCTAATGCTACAAATGCTAAAAGTCTGATAATAACCTGGGACAGGAGGAGGAGCGCTCGGGGTCCGGGTCCCCGCCGCCGTTCTCGGTGGGCTCGTACGGCGTGTCGTACAGGGGGAGCTGCTTGACCGACGAGCTGTCCTTTGACCCTCGACCCCCAGAGCGGATCTCTGCAAAACAAAAGAGGACAGGAACCATGGAATCAATAGATGTAAACATAATGAGCTATAGCTGCTAACAGTAGTAATTAATTAGCTAAGACCAGTTTTAACCCTGATGTCCCTCTTTGGGGTGTGTCATTATAGGCCAAAGGTTTCACAAACATTTCCAAAAGATTTATACAAAATATTCAATACAATAAAATGAAACGCCAAACTAACAGACCTACAAGCAGTGAGCTTGTGTTTTTGCTATTTGTCGTACAAGTACAAACCTATTAGAAATGCACAGTGGTGGAAAAAGTACTACGTTTTTATTTTAAGTAAAAGTATCAATACTGCAATGTAGTACAAAAGTACAAAAGTATTGGTATCAAAATGTACTTAAAGTACCAAAAGTAGAAAGAACTCATGCAGAATGTCCCATTTCACAAGTTTTCAAATGTATAAAATGTCTAAAAAACATTTGAAAATAGCCGATCTACAAGCTTGCGGCGCATTGTGAGCTTGTAGATCGCCTATTTTCAAATGGACGAAATGTATATAGGGCTGAAGTGGTTAATGTATGTTTTGTAATAATAATCAAAATCTACAAAGTAACTAGTAACTAAGTTTTCAAATTGTACTGGAGTAAAAGTACAATATTTGTCTCTGAGATGTAGTGGAGTAGAAGTAAAGGTATTGAAAATTGGAAATAGTAAGTTAGCCAAGCTTAGTAGCTTAGTAGCTTAGTAATAGTAAAAATCCTCCAAAGCGTACTTAAGTACATGAGTAAATGTACTTTCCACCAATGGAAATACACATTATTCATGATATGATTCATTATGAATTATTAATCATTTTCTCTCCTTTCCTCTCTTCTATTAATTAAATGATCAATTATAATCCCCCCCACACTAATGACTCCTGAATAATAGGTAGCTATAACCACTTCAGGTGAGAGGGACAGCATATTTTTTACTAGTGATGAAAGTGAAGAGTTTTGAAAGGAGGGTAGGGTAGAGAACAGAGAGGGGGGCCTGGGGGGGCTTGCAGCACCTGCAAGAGCACACGGTGCAACCTGCCGGAGTGCTGGCTAATCACCACGGCTATAAACAGCCCGGCCTGCGGCTTTCACAAGTCTGTTCTGTTCTGTTCTGTTCTCTCAGCCCCCGCTTCTCCTCTCACCCGTCGCTCACTCATTGTTTTGCCCCGAAACAAACACTTTCCTCTTAAACGTCGCTATTCTGAGAGGAAACACGCCGTCATTCGTTTATGGGGTGGGAGGGGGGAAAGAGGTCAAAAGAAAACTGGAAAGTGAAATCATGTGGGTCTCGGGATCCACATGGGAACAGCGTAGCCGTGAAAGTGGATCCTTGGACATTTCAAATTTGGGCAAGGTTTCAGACCGATCAGAGCGCCATCGACTTTCATTACAAAATTTAAGTTAAAACATTTCAGAAAAGTATAAAACATGTGGAAAAAAGTGGAGGTACTCCTGTGGCCTGCTGGCAGTGTGCACAAGAAATGTGGCGCTGATCAGTCCAGCAGTTTGCGAGATTAGCTCCGGACACACAGACAGACCCTCTTCTAGCTGGCTCGCCTCTGAGGAGCCACGCCATAACAATAGTGGCATGCCTGGATTCAAGCACTCCCGGTGCTTAATTGCATGAATGGTTTCCACCGACAAGTCATGTGTTTGTTTATCTACCGTCTAGCCTAAACTGTGTTGAATAAACACAACGCTACTCTACCTACATAGCAGTAAACCAGCGCCGTCCCCTCAGGAAGTATCGTGCCCTTGAGAGCTCTCTCTCTCTCTCTCTCTCTCTCTCTCTCTCTCACTTCTCCTCCTCTTCCTCCCCTTCTCAATCTCCTTCAACTCACATGAAGTCATTAGGAGCTAGCAGCCCTTCCTCTAGGGCCGCATGAAGCCGCTAACGGGCAGCGAGCTCCGTCGTGGAGTAATGCGATGTGAACGGAATGAAATATTATGCCACACCACTGCATAATTGCCTCACAGCCCAAGGGAGCTCTTGCAGAAAAATGAGCAATACGTTTGTGCCTAATGGAGCTAACCGAGGAGCGGAAGGGGTGTGGAGGTGAGCTAGAGAGGTGAGGCGAGGCTGCCCAGATCTACCGCATATCTGCCGTAATCTCCGCTTAAAGAGCAACTCGTCCCCTTTGATCTCGCTGCTAAAGGAACCGGCATTACGAGACCCGGGGCGACTTTCAGGCCTGCCTCCTTAGTCGAAGGGCAAGCAGCAAGAGAGAGAGCGGCTGAAAGGAGGGGTGAGAGGAGTATAAGAGGAGCGGGAGAGGAGGGGAGGGTGAGGAGAATGAGAGAGGAGGATAAGGAAGGGAGGGTGTTGCCAGAAGAAGGGGTAAGGAGAACTGAGAAGGGGCAAAGATGAGAACACCGGGGAGTAAATCCTGGCTCCTTTAATTGGAAGCGCATTGCCTTGGATAAACTGCTGTGAGGGATTAAGACTCATTGGTGTGTGTGTGTGTGTGTGTGTGTGTGTGTGTGTGTGTGTGTGTGTGTGGTTGGGAGGGGGGAGAGGGGGGGGGCTGCAGCAGAGCCTTGCTGACAGACCGCTGCGTCAATGTTCTCTCAGTAGGTCCTGCATCCTTTTCTTTCTGATGTTCTTTCGTTCCTTCTTATGCATATTTTGACATTACACTGAGTCAGTCTCTCTCTCCTCTCTCTCTCTCTCTCTCTGACGGCCCCTGTTGAGGCACGCTAGGTAAAGCTGGGTGGGGATACATCTGTCGGACTAGATTACACCGACTGCTTTGACACAGTGGGACCGCCGCAATTTGTTGCACAGCTGCAGCTCGTCTCCCCCCTCCCTGACCTCTAACCCTCTATTTAGGGTCGGAGGTCAGGCGCCACGCCCTCTCTTGATGTGCCTCGGTCCTCCTTGCCGGATACCACAGTTCCCTTCCAGATGCTGCACTTCCTGAACCTCGCCCCTCTGCCTTCAATATTGACCTCTACAGCACCATACCCCCCCGCCCCCCCACACACACACACACACACACACAAAACCAACATGGCCGTACGTTGGAACCCAAACAGTGGGTTGCAGTATGTGCTCACAAGGTCAGAGACAAAGAACAACTTTTAAAAGAGGAAATGTGAGATTTTTTTACCGCAGGAACTTTGCCCGGAACCAGCAACACTGCTAATTGGTCTAGCGCTGTGTCTCGCTTCAAGGGAACACAAGGATATTCACCGTTGGCTCTGTACTTGATCTGCTCTTTTTCCCTCTACACAAAACCTCTTTGCCGAAAATAGCAGATCTACAAGCTCACAACGCCTCGCGCTGCGAGGCGTTGTGAGCTTGTAGATCTGCTATTTTCGGCTAATGTTCCCCCCCGAATAATAAGGATTCTAGGGTTGAAGTGGTTAAAAAAATCCATATTACACAAAGATTTGGCGGCCCCCCTGTAGTAACTATGAGGTGCCCCTAGGGGTCCCGGACCCCCTGTTGAAGACCTCTGGTCTAAAACACACACATACAGTGATGAAGCACTAACACAAGAGAGTAATGTCTTGAAACATTTTTGTTTGGTAGTCTATTTTTTGTCCCACCAAGAACAGAATACAGATCGTCGTCACTCTAAACTGAAGAGTTTGATAACGTTTTGGTCAGAGCCAGTTGGTCGCTTTAGTTGGTTTTCCTGTATCGATACAAATGTCATATTCTTCCAAATAACAAAGAACAAAAGGATGGCAGAGCAGAGGGGACATTCCTGGAGGTGTAGGCCGAACAGGGTGGGTGTCTGGAGGTCAGTGTGGAGTCACAAACACTATCTTCTAGTTTCTGAACTTTTTTGTTCCTCAGTTGGATCTTTTGGTCAAAAAAGGGCTTACTGTATCTTGTTCACAGGAACCTACTCTATCCAGCACTGGATTATTTGACTTACTTATGGAAAGGACATGTTTTTATTCCAAACACCGAGAACATGTTTCAGCACTGCAACGAGTGCTACAAGAGATACTTCCAAAAAAGATTCTAAACTTTCAAAAATTGCCAATCAACAAGCTTGCAGAACAGCTATGTTTCACTATTTGTCCTAGAATGAAGACAATTACAACTGCTTCTACCTGTCAATAGATAACATAACAACAGCAGGTACCATTAAAACCCAATTTACACATGGGCTCTTGAGAACTAGATTGGCATATAGTCAGTGCTGAGAGCAGATATAATAGATATAATGGATATAAGGGATATACAGTGGACACATACAGTACAGTATATAGTATAGTATAGACGTACAAACCAGCTGAGAATCAGCGACAGAAAGGCAGGGAGGAGAAGTGTTCAACTCTACAACGATAGCGTCTTCATTATATTCTCTCTCTCAGTTCTCAGCCTTGGTTCATGAACTGGAGAGATATTCATCCTAATAATGGGAGAGAGAGGAAGCGAGACAGTTCTCTCTGTAAATCCAGAGTGTCTCTTGTCCCACTTACATACAGGAGGAGCCCTTTGGGCATATTATCACGGCAGTGAGCGCGGAGCCGGCCTGCTCTGCATTAAATCAAAGACATTAACTGTAACCAGCCTGGCAGCCGGATACTGCTGCACCTTGACTGACTGACCCGCCAATACCCCCCCCCCCCCCCCTACCCCTCCACTGTCTAGACCAGTGTTTCCCAAACAATGGGTCGGGACCCATTCAATTTCATATTCAGTATCAGTCTCATATTCACACCATTGAAAGTCTACTGTACTTATTCACACATACTGTGAAATAGTACTTATGTTTTACTTAAGTAAAAGTATCAATACTGCAACGTAGAAATACTCTGTTTCAAGTAAAAGTCCGGAATTCAAAATGTACTTCAGTAAAAGTACAAAAGTATTGGCATCAAAATGTAATTAAAGTACCAAAAGTGATGCGATGCATTGTGAGCATAAGTGGGTAATGTATGTTTTGTAATAACAATCAAAATCTACAAAGTAACTAAAGTTTTCAAATCATTTTAGTAAAAGTACAAAATTTGCCTCTGAGATGTAGTGGAGTAGAAGTATAAAAGCATTGGAAACTGGAAATACTCAAGTAAAGAACAAATACCTTTTACTTTTTTACATTTTACTTAAGTAAAGTACTTAAGTAACTTTCCACGACTGATACTGTATATCCATCGTCGATAGATGTACTGTATATTCATGCATTGCATATATTCACTGGTGATAGATTGTTCATGTATATGTATGTATGTTTAACACGGTCCACAGTCCAGACCCAGTTCAGATGCCTAGTGTCAGGCTGTACATCGTCTATTCTTTTCTCTCTACTCTTACCTGTTACTATCCTGTGTTTTACACTTACTGCTGTTGCTATACGACATCTGCATTTCCACACGGGGATCAATCAAGGTTTATCTTTATCTTTCTATTACAGGGTGAAGGATTTGATATACACTAAAGCTGGGGGGGAAAAGCAATTGTATCTATCTCTGTGTATCAGTACCACCCACTCACTGGCATAAAGCTAGAGAATTTGCAGCGGCTAAGCATTTCGAGGGGGCACGGTGGATCTGTGTGGATTTGATTGAAGGGATCTCCCATGCACTAGAGTAGGATTAAATGTGATTGACTTCGCACCCCGGGAAAACAATGCACAGAGAGAAACTCAGGCTTCAAGGATTTACCCTCCCCGGCTGCAGGCCTTCTTAAAGAAAATCCAAGGCTGTGCGCATCTTATTATCAATGGCTATTGTTATCAGCTAGGTCAAGTCTCTGCTTTGTGCAATCACCTTGAGTGCACACGATATCAAAGGGAGGAGAACCAACACTATTAAATACACTTTGAACACTTCACACAGTGTATATTCAGTTCTTACTGTGCACAATACAAACTATGGAGGCAACATGTGAGAGGAGAGCAGTAACATGTTGATAACATTATACAAATGGTAACTCAATGACATCGTTAAATGCAGAGCGCAGATTAGCTGGTCGCCTTGGCGACGCCGTATGAAACTGCTGCAACGCCATCTTCAGTGCTACACAGAGAAACACTCTTGTCCATGATTTTGATTCTCGTATAATAATAATAATAATAATAAACTTTATTTATAAAGCACCTTTCATGACATAAATGCAGCTCAAAGTGCTTTACAGAGCAAAAAGACAAAAAAAGCAAAAAAAACAAAGAACACAGCAAATAGAACAATGGCAGAAAACAATGGCAGAAAAATAATGGCTATAACAAAAGGCAGTGAGTCAAGCAAAACAGTAAAGACATGAATAGCGACACAGAGTTGTAGAAGAAACAAAAATCAACTAAAAGCAAGAGTGAAGAAATACGTCTTGAGCTGTATGTGGCTGTTCAGTTGCGGGTTGCCATTTAATTGAGTAGACCAGAGTATACAGTGGCCACTATTATTGTAGCTTAGCTATCTTAATATGGCGGGTGTGCGCAGGACACTGGTAATGATGACGGAGGGACACAACGGCGCAGTGAAAGTGTAACACCCAGGATTCGAACCCAGGTCTCTCGCCTGGGAAGAGGCACTGAAGCCAAACATCTTAACCACTACCCTAAGAGGGAATCCCCCTTGGCCAGGGGAGATATTGGGGTTTTGGTCTTCAAGCAGAGGCTCTGTCCACAACTTTAGCCCGATTGAAACCCAAAGAAAAGGTGAGTAGAGTCGGGTCACAGCTGTATCATGCGGTGGGAAAAGCGCCATAAAAAGGTGCTTGCTCTACGACAAGAGCCACTCAATTGCGAGACGTTAAGCAGAACAAAGCCTCTGATCCCGGGACATGGCCGTCTCCACGGCTTCTGATTTCAATCTTTTTCTCATCGCCCCGAGGTCTATCGTGTCGCGGCACTTGGGGGGCTTTGCGCTATCTGGGGGGCCACCCAGAGGTAGAGCGTGTCAGTCAGAGAGCTGGCTGACAATGAGAGGTGTTTGCTCCCTGACCCGTGGCGGCCCCGCTGCTGAGATTTTCGCTCGAGTCTGCGGCGAGCGAGCCGGGTCTCCGCGGGGAGGCAAACGTCTCGCGCTCTCTCCCCACGGGCACGCCGCCACGGGAGCAGACCGAGCAATGCTGTCTGTCAGCTTTGTGCTCCACATCTCACCCCCTGGTTTCAATGTCATTTCCATCCATGCCCTGCATTGTTTTTTTGAGGGAGCAGACGCAGCAAAGACTAGGAATAAATTATTAAGTGTTTCATCGGGCGGAAACCTTGTATGTCCTAAACCAGGGGTGGGCAACTTTGATGATGGAGAGAGCTACTATATTTCCACACTCAGTCCAGAGGGCCACATCTACAAGCTCAAAACGCGTCGCAGTACGACGCGTTTTGAGTTTGTAGATCTGCTATTATTACTATTTTTTAATTGGAATCCTGAAAAGTAACATTTTTATTTCATTTCAATGCATTTAGTTTATACTTATGTTAACTTTATGAACTTAAATACAAATACATTGGACATAAAAAAAAGACAATTTTAATACTAGTCATTAAGCTACTAATATAGACTGAAGTAATTAAAGCAGTTCATGTTTGCAATTGGAACAGCTGAAATCAATAATATATCAGTAATCCGATATCAACCTGCGAGCCGCATTAAGTGAAGGTGGGGGCCGCATGTGGCCCCCGGGCCGCCAGTTGCCCATGTGTGTCCTAAACTTTCAAAAAGGTTGTATAAATAGTGATAGCTTACACGTTGTGAGCTTGTAGATCTGCTATTTTCACTACTTTTGTGCACTCTTCTACGACAAAGTAGGTCATTCATCTACAGTACGGGGGGGATAAAACATACAAAGTTGAAATATGGAGATACAAGGTTTCTGTCCGACAGAAAGGGTTTGTTTACGTCTCTCACTCTGTGTCTCTCTTGTGGCACTGCCCTTTCTCAATGCTCCTTTTCTTTTTGAAGCCCCAAATTGGAAAGGCGAAAAGCACCTGCAGTCAGCAAAGCTTTGATTTCTCCATGTTGCGTGCTCGTCTGTGTGCCTCTATCAGCCCCCACAGGGGGCACAACAGCAGCCAGGGCGTGCTTCCTTTCATGCCTCTTTCCTCGTCCGATCCTTCTCTCTCCAGGCTCACAGCGTGCCAAGCGTGTGGTGTGGCGGGTACCCCTTGGGCTGCCCGCTGCCTGCCCGTTCTCCAGGCGTATGCAAGCTGTGGAGAAAGCCTCCAATTTGCGCTTTAAGGAGCAGCTGCACTATTTGTGGTGTGGGCTTCCTTTACAAACATGCCTCCCTGTAATGCTGGGAGCCGCTTATTGAAGGAGGAATGACACACACAGTACAGACACTTCCAGGCAGCCTGGCAGGGAGGTGCCACGTTTGAAAAGCAAAACGTTATGAAACGTCCTCTCTGAAACGCTGCTTCAGACAGCTGATGGAGGGGCATTTATTCGCTAACAGATGGGATGTATGGTAGACATCCAATGAGAATAAAGAAACATATGGCCATATAGCACAGTTTGTGCTTACAGTACAGTACTGGAAGTGCGATACAAACTAACGGGTCACTGCTGGCTTATGGAAAATAATGATAGAGAAGCATTTTGAGAGTGAGGTAAATGAAGAATTGCAGACTGCTGGCAGTCACAAATGATGTGCTGCTGCTTGTCTTCAGGTGTGTGTGTGTGTGTGTGTGTGTGTGTGTGTGTGTGTGTGTGTGTGTGTGTGTGTGTGTGTGTGTGTGTGTGTGTGTGTGTGTGTGTGTGTTTATTTGCAGGTCCCCCAGATGGCCTGAGGGAATCGATGCTGAAGACAGCCTTTCTACCTGAATGCACTGACATGCATATGGATTCATTCCTTCGCTGCAGCACTGGCTGAGAGCGAGCTACCAGCCTAGTGAGATGACACACGACACAAAAAGAAAAAGAAAAAAGCACAAGAAAAAGGGAGATAGGGAGACGGAGAAAGAGAGAGAGAGAGAGAAACAGACAGAGAAATAGGAATAGTACTGCACACACACAAGAAGACAGAAAAGGACTGTAGGTGAAAATGGTCTGTTGCCAGCAACAAAAATGCACAGAATTTTGCACAATCGTCTGATTCAAAACATTTAATCCAACATCCAATCTGGGCCAATCCTCCTGATGGTGGTGCTATAGCAATTATCTCAGTTTGAAAACTATAAAAAATGAAAAAAATCGGCACATTTTCTGCAAATGTTTGCCTATCAATCAAAAATCATTCTTTTTCTGTGTGTACAAAGAGTGAACACTGTTGCTCATTGATTAGTTTTGTGGATTTATTCTTCATTTTTTCTCCTCTTCATCTTCAACGGCGTATCATTGCGGCTTACAGCTAAAAAAAGATAATTTCCTTTCTCCACAGCCATGAGAGAGAGAAAAAAAACCTTGGTCCCCAAAGGAAACATCTTTATTGGTTTAGTGTTTCTTCTCTGCGACAGCTGTACTATGTATCAACGCCTCGGTTGTTGATTTGAGAAAAAAAAACTACCGCAGAAAAGTCATTAATTCAGTCTTTAACAACCAGAGTAGGGTCAAATCCAGAACACAGACAAGCTTAAATAAAAATTGAGCTTCCCGTTATCACGAAAAGGGCTACTAATTAACAAAGGCTGGAATCCAGTAATGACTAATTAGTTGGATGTGGAGTTTAGCACAGCATGATGTAAAACCCGGTGGGGGATCCGCCTCCTGTTTAATACCCGTACTGCGTCCTCCTATGTAAATGGCCATCCCCACTTTAAGACCACCGCACGGACCACGCCATTGATTCCAAGCGGGGTGCGGTGGCAATTACAGCTCGTTAGGCCTAAGGTGAAGGCTCGTTAATGGAAGATGAATGGGGTGGCTAGGCGAGGCTTGGAAAGGTGCCCCGTGTCTACCTACATGTGCATGAATCACACACAGAGGCCTCCGAATGCATGCAAACAGCAGTGTCACGTACAAACCAAAAGACAAGCACTATAGATCAAGACCCTGACAAGGCGGGCAGCAGGTAAAGAGATGTGATTAGTCTTTGCCGTTGGATCGTGTGTCGCCAGATAATAGAAATTCCGTTTGGACGAGAGAGAGGGTGAAATGCTGAGAAACCGAAATAATCCTGGTTTTCTCGACACAGAAAATGAGGGCTTAAGCCATTCAATCCGGGAACGCATCTGTGTCTTTTTAGATTTCTTTGGCTATTCAAAAATAGCAGATCTACAAGCTCATAGCGCAGCACCGAGTGCCACGCTATGAGCTTGTAGATCTGCTATTTTTTTTTAATCGTGAAAATGTGTGCAAATCTTTGAATATATATATTTTTTAAAGCGAACATTTGTAAAATATTTTGTTCCAAGGACCTCCAGAAACTAAGATTTGAGTTAAAAAAAGATATCTTCAAAGATTTAAAAAAAATTGCAGATCTACAAGCTCGTAGCGCTGCACCAAGTTTTTGAATAGCCAAAGTATAAAATAATGGTTACAGCTCAAATCTAAAATGACAGGTGTGTTCCCGGTGTCAATGGCTTAATGTGAAGCAGTGACAGGCTTGGCTTGGCTCCCGCTGCCTGGAAGCAGAGAGAGAGAGAGAGAGAGAGAGAGAGAGACTCTGAGCCTTATGGGAGAGAGGAGCAATTCTTTTCTGCAGGGCTCCCTTCTGCTCTCTGCGCCTATTGTTCCTCCGCCGAGATAAGACTGGCTGTGGATTATGGGAGAGTGCAACCAGAGTTCAGGTCCTGTATGACTGTATGTGTGACTGGAACTGCCACTGTCAATGGGATTGGGAATGCGACGGGGAACACAACAGGGTTGAGAGGAACAAAAGATAATATGAGAAAGAGAGAGGTATGGAAAAGGTAGAATAGAGTGTATTGGTGTAGAGAACAGGTGAGTAGGGTACTGCAGACTCTGCTGTATACTCTACACCCCTGTGCTCAAACATTTTCATGTCAAGGACCCCAACATTGATGGAAGTATTTGGCCATGGACCCCCGTATGAAAGGATTCTGTTCCAGGGACCCCCATAAGAACGGAATTGGGTGTTAAACCCCCCCCCCCCCCCCAAAAAAAAAAAAGCCAATCTACAATATCACCGTGACACGTTGTCAGCTTGTACAGTGTAGATCTGCTATTTTGGAACAGCCTAAATATGAAATAGGGTTAAAGTGGATGAACTGATTTTGATGCTATAGGCCTACTAATTTTGCTGAGGACATAGTAGAGAACAGCAGAATAAAGTAGAGTACACAACTACAGTAGCAGCAGTGGCAGATTAGGGTACATTATTAAAGCTACCGTTACGGTAGCGAGTACCTTTGATGACGTCACGTTGGCTGATCTCCCAGTGAGATCACCAGCTAATGGCGGGGGGGTGGGGGGGGGTCCGATGACACGTGGACGTCGTGGCAGTGATGAATCGCCCACTCCACCCAGCCCACTCTCCCACCCACTGAGGGGTCAACGGCCCATTAGTGGTGATGAGCCTCAAGCTAACAGTCAGCCAAGAACACCCCCCCCACCCAAATATCTCACAACCTTCCCTCTCATTTCCCTGCGCCCCCCCCCCCCCCCCCCCCCCCCCCCCCACACACACACACACACACAATTTACTTTGGTAACGTAGGTTTATTTTGATGCCAATACTTTTATACTTCTACTTAAGTCAACATTTGAATACAGAGTAAATTCTTACAACATTATTTTGCTATATGTATAGCAACAACTAATGAGACACAGAGGTGGCTCCCGGATTGAAAGGTATAAAACAACGTATAGGTTACAACAGGTCTAAATGGGTAAGTAAAAAACTTCCATCACTGCACATGCCCCCTGGGGACAGGAGGACTGCTGTGCTGGTGGGGACAGAGACAGAGTAGAAGTGAACAGAACAGAACAGAACAGAGATGACACCCACTTGCAGTACAAGGTGAGCAGTCCAATGAACATTTTACACTGTCAGGGTGAAACAGAGTTCACACAAGCTTTTCCATTGCATTCCCTGCTATTCAGTCAATTTGCAAAATCAAGAGTGTTTTTTTTGTTGTCACTCGCGCAGTTACCAGCAGCGAATAATAAGCAGATAATAAGAATAATACTGGACATGAAATAAAAAAAGAAATAAGAAAGTAAGATAAATACAAAACTGGGGTTGAATAGAATCCACGGCAAAGTAAGATTCAGATTTAACTCCGAAAGTGTGTAGACAAAATGTAACCAAATAGACCCGCAAGGGTAAATTAACCCGGATTTTGACCACATATTTGAGCTTGACAGCTTAGAACAGCTTTATTCATCGCTCACAGTCAAAAAAAAAAGAAAAAAGGGGAAGCTACAGTATATAGAACCCCTGGTTTGTGTTACGCGGCTTAGTTAACAGACTTCTCGCTGTCGGCCACAAACACACCACTTATTTTGAGTTTGCAAATGAAGTCTTCTTTTTTTGCGGCGTCCTCGTCCATTGTGCTGGTAGTAATCCGATAATCTCTTCCCCCGCAGCACGACGGAGGCAGGCAGCAATCACAGCGGCGGAATCGGCAGGGAATTAAGTTCTATCAGCGTCGTAGTGAGAGCTGCTGTCAGAGCGACAGCGTGCATCCTCAAGGCTGCCTCTCATTAGCCCGTTAAAGTCGGGAGAGCACCTGTGTCGTTTTAGATTTGAGCTATATGTGTATATATAGTAGCAACGTACGTTTTTCAGAAAAGATTTAGAAGGCATTTGGTTGTTGTCGGGCAGAAACCTCCTATCTCTGTATTCTAACTTTTTGTGTTTTTTTGTAAATTAACGCCCGTAAATTAAGTTGATCACACTACAGCATCACACAAAAGCATCGAAAGTAGTAGATCCACAAGCTCGAAACGCGGCGCGAAGCGACGCGTTTCGAGCTTGTAGATCTGCTACTTTTGCCGTTTTTGAATTTGAATCCTGAAAAGTAACAGTTTTTTTGACACACAAGGTTTCCACCGGACAGAGACGACTTGCAGGATCGGCCTCTCGGGTCTTAATGGGTTAAGAGGAGATAGATACGCTGGCGCTGCCACGCCGACACATTTCACACGCCGAGCAAACGGAAACCGGGACGAAGACGTCTTTCAAATGTTGTGTTACACAACGTGAACGGTGTATGACCTCTTCCACAGTCTGCCAAACACCAAGGATGTGTAGGCGAATCAACACGATGGCGCTGATGGCTCGTACAAACAAGTCGCTGCAGCACTTCTCAAAGTAGGACAACAGATCATTTCAAGTGCTAGATGCTCAAATCATGTGAAACAAACAGCACTTACGTTATAATTTGGTGTTCTGATAAACAATAAATATGCTTCATAATTGTTGGAAAAAGCCGAAAACATTTCAGTTGAGCAGTTTTGTGGTATCAGGACTCAGGAGTGAAGTAAGGCTACCCTGGTGAACTCACCTAAACACCCTATGCACAAATACAGGATACTTTTATCATCAATAATTTAGACTTTTGCAGTAGAGAGGCGTCCGTTCACCGTTCACTTCCTTGTTATTCGATTTGCAAAAAACGCCTGCATCTCGCCTCCCTGGTTTTACTCTGCATTTTTTACGAGACATGCTATATTCAACAGCCTATACCAAGCGAACAGGGGGTCGCAATGAAATTCTTTCGCGCAAGCACAGTGAAACCCTCCATGTTTAGCAACGATTGGGGGATCGATCATACGGGAGATACATATTCTGTCACTAGTTGAAAAGGCAAGGAAAACGAAAAACTGCTGGCAGTCTGCGCTTTATTTATTTATTTACTCTGGCGGTGAATGAGTTAAGGTACTCTCACCATACAGATTGGGTAAAATAAAAAAAAATTGTGTCCCCCCCAACTGTAGCTTTAAAGGTCAACGCATAAATATGAATTGAATACACAAGCTTTATATATATAACTTGACGGCAATTGAGAGCAGGGAGAAACTGGAATGCTCGCTATCGATCTGTTCCATTTATTGGAGATGGCTACTCATACGGCAGCTGCTGCACTGTGACCTGTTGTTTACCAATGCTTCTAGTGCGGGCAGGGGGGGGGGTGTGTGCATTAGCAGGCTCGTACCCTGGCAAAGCAAACAGTTCCACAGGCTAGCGACCTCTGCCTCTCTCCCTCCCGTCTCTCATGTGTGACCTTCAACCACTTCTCCTGCTGCAGGCGCTGCCCTCCTCTCCTCTGCCCTGCACGGTACAACAACGGTAAGTACACTGGAGGTGGATTACGGCTCGCTATAAGCACACGATGCCAGTGTTTACACACACGACAAGAGATGATCGGGTTGCACCCTTCTTCGCCTCTGCCCGTGACCGAATCGAAACGAAAATAGCCAATGGATTAAACGATGCGAGTTATACCTGTTGTCGCGTCCACCCTGGGAGGATGGGATTGCAATCGGTGTCTTGTTTTAGTTTAACCCGTTCAAACCGGGAAAGCATCTGTGTAACCACTTTATCCATGTTTTATACTTTGGCATTTCAAAAATAGCAGATATACAAGCTCATAGCGCGGCACCGAGTGCCGCGCTATGAGCTTGTAGATCTGCTATTTTGGAAAAATCTCGAAAATGTTTGCACATTTTTGAATATATATATATTTTCTAAAGGGAACGTTTTGACTCAAATCTTTTCTTCTGGGGGTTCCTGTTACAAAATATTTTGAGATGGGGTTCGGCGGCCAAAGACATTTGTACCGCGTTCCCGGATTGAATGAGTTAAAAATCAATAAAAATAACTCGGAAAGAAAAAATGCATAAAGATGACTAGATTTGGTTCCCTCGTGATCAAAATACACATGACATGGATGAAGATCTATGAGTTAGAGGGGTTAGAGTGTGCACTTGTGTCCTCTCTCATAGTCCGGCTGTATCACTTTGCATCTCTGCCCTCAGCACTGAGCTACACACAGAACCACAAGTCTGCGGTGCCAGTCTTGCGTCTCTCTCTGTGTGTCTACTTGTGGGTGTCTATAGTCTGTCTGCTCGGAGCTCCTGTTTAGATCCAGGCCTCGGGGGACAAGGATTCTAAAGCCCAGTTTCAGACCGCTCATCTCTGGGCCAGCCGCATTCCTCTTGACAGGGATGACAGGCCAGTCAGACCAGGACTCAGGAGATGCACACGAAACATTGTACACACTGTAGCATGCAGACATTACATTACATTACATTACAGTCATTTAGCAGACGCTTTTATCCAAAGCGACTTACAATAAGTGTATTCAACATAGGTAGGGAACGAAAACTACTAATCACCAGAAGTTTTAAGTGCATTTCCTGCAAAAACAAGCAACCAAGAGTATACCTAGCGCTAAGGTAAAAGTGCAATATATCAGCTACCTACTTTCTTAAACAGATGAGACAAAAATGGCAAAATCAAATGAGCACGAGCTAAAACAAATAAGTGTATCGACTAAACAAGATCCAATAAAACAATACAAAAATAAAACAAGAGTTCGTACAACTAGTTAACAACAAGTAGGCCAGGCAAAGAGGAAGGGTAGTGTTTCCTGAAGAGGTGGGTTTTCAGCCTGCGGCGAAAGATGGGCAGTGACTCTGCTGTCCTGACATCAGTGGGAAGTTCATTCCACCACTGTGGGGCCAGAACAGAAAAAAGTCGTGACCGTGTCGATCGACCAGAAGGACCGTTGAGTGGCGAGGGAATCAGTTCTGTGAGCGAGACATTAGTTCTATTTGTGTGAACTCAATTGTAGAATTTCCTCTAAAGCAGTTGGCATATTTTTTTGGTTTCTTTCCTAAATAGCCAGTCACAACAAATAAAATGTTTGATTTTCTGATTCACGAAAGGTAAAACTAAGGCAAAAAAAAAAAAAAAATGCAAGTATTTCAGTAATGCATCAAGTATTTCAGTAATGCATCAAGTATTTCAGTGATGTACTGTATCAAGTATTTCAGTAATGTATCAAGTATTTCAGTAATGTATCAAGTATTTCAGTAATGTATCAAATATTTCAGTAATGTAAGCAGACGGTTGCACTTCAGCAAAACATTTTCTCCTGTTTTCAAACTGTCATGGAGAGTGAGCGGTCCACTTCAACCTGTAATCTTTCATTACTGAGCCATGCAGACGGAATGCCAAGACACACAGTGGGCCAGCCAAGACCAGAGGGAAGGCAGTGTGTCAGACAGGGACACACAGGAGAACGGACTCGATTTCATTCCAGCAGAGGCCAGCACGGCTCCAGATGCTATAGCACCTCACCGGTCAACAGAAACCAATGGTGGAAGAAGTACTTTTACGCTATAAGTAAAAGTAGCAATACCACAATATAGAAATACTCTGTTACAAGTAAAAGGCCTGTGTTCAAAATGTTACTTGAGTAAAAGTACAAAAGTATTGGCATGAAAATATACTTAAAGTACCAAAAGTGAAAGTACAAAAATGTTTGAAAATAGCAGATCGAAGCGTTGTGAGCTTGTAGAGCTGCTTTTATCTCTGTTGCAATGCTATTTGTCATAGTATTGATTTAGTAGAAAAACTGATAGGCTAGAGTATCAGCAATGTGAGTGAAGTCAAATTATTACAACACCACAAGTTTCTGAATGTCATCGCTCACTGGCACAAAGTACTTCAAAGTACAGTGAGAACATATTCATAAGATGCTACTGTGCAACTCGCCTTGACAGCAAAACAATGCAACAAGATGGCTTGAAAAAAGAGGGAATGAGATTTCTATTGAAGACAAAAAATAAATCTCAATCCTCTTGACAGCCGGCTGTGAATTAATAAAACGTTTTTTCTTTGTTTGTCGCTCGAGGACAATGGCTTTTGTGAAGCAGTAGGCCCATGTATGTGCTTGCAATCTACTTAATGGAAGTTGGAAGTCTCTGTGAATTGCGACAAAAAGGAGAGGACAAAAGCACAGTACCGTGAAAGCCTGTTCGTTTCCCTTAATGAGCAAAACAGTTTGCATGTCTGTAGTATTGTATGTGCTATGTTCAGGACCCTGCAGGAGGACTAGTGCAACACATGTGCTTCTAATGGGGATCCGTTAATAAACATAAACACAAACAGTACAAAATGTAATTCCAGAAGACTGAGCAACGAATGCAAATCGAGCCTGAGGGCGCGACGTAGAAAATGAGCGCTTGTAAACAGAACCTGATTACGCAGGAAGAGCCAAGGTGTAGCATAAACCGTGACTAAACAGCTTTACTTATTTAGGAAACAAACAGCTCCATAACACCTCAGTGCCATTTTATTCACATGGAATGTCATACGTCACCTGGTTTCTACTTTGTACCGCCTGAGCTAAACCAGTCCAAGCCTGTTGATTGATGGATTTGTGTACAAGTGGTGAGGATTAGGGTTAAAGATTTTCCACTTATTTCTCCGTGACCTTGAGGTTAAATTACTTCTCGTCACCACTGCTATGCCAATCTAAACTGGAAATGGAAAGTCATTAGCATTTTGCATACTTAATTCCGACGGGAATAAAAAACCCTTGCCTGCCGGCTGCCGCCCCTCTTGGAAATATGATACATTTCCATTAGAACAAGTATGATGTTAGGGTTCATTTTTCCACTGTCATTTATGGAACCGCGTTCAGATATTTACACCCATGCTCTTTAACCCATTAAGACCGGGAACGCATCTGTGTAACCACTGTAAACATTGTTTTATACTTTGTCTATTCAAAAATAGATATACACAAGCTGAGCTTGTAGATCTGCTATTTTTGAAAAATCTTGAAAATTTGTATATTTCTCAAAGCGAACATTTTAAACTCAAATCTTTGCTTCTGAGTGTCCCTGGAACTAACTATTTTGTTATGGGGGTCTGCGGCCAAATACAAATAATTTTGGGGGCCCTTGACATGAAAAAGTTTGAAAACCACTGATTGTAGCAACTTACGTTTTTTCAAACAACTGTTAGGATTTAGAAGACATTATGTAGAATCCCCAGAAGCAAAGATTTGAGTTACAAACGTTCGCTTTAAAAAATATATATATTCAAAGATTTGTACACATTTTCATGATTTTTCAAAAAAGTAGCAGATCTACAAGCTCATAGCGCGGCACTCGGTGTCGCGCTATGAGCTTGTATATCTGCTATATTTGAATAGCCAAAGGTATAAGATAATGGTTAAAGTGGAAAAAAATCTAAAATGACAGATGCATTCCTGGTCTTAATGGGTTAAAAGTAACATTAATCCTCACAGATGAGGGAGGGTCTTGTTGCTCAGAGAGAAGGCACTTATTACCGTGGTTTGGTTCATGCATCATTGCCTCTGTGTGAGGACAATTTTCTCTGAACACATGTGACTGTAGAATGATAACAGCAGTACGACTGCATTGGCTGTTCATGTGAGCATTTTGCAGCAAAAGGCAGAATGAACATAAATCACCATTGAACCACTAGACTTAGTAAAGTGGAACTGAGTTGGGCTCTGTACTTGGACCGCATTTTTTTCTGTCAACACCAAAAATCTCTTTGCCAAAAGTAGAACAACAACCAAAAAATGTGTTCCAAAATTAGATAATGTAGTTTGTCTCTGTTGGGTGGAAACCTCATATGTCCAAAACTGTTACTTTTCAGGATTCAAATTCAAAAATATCAAAAGTAGCAGATCCACAAGCTCGAAACGCGTCGCTTCGCGCCGCGTTTCGAGCTTGTGGATCTGCTACTTTTGATGCTTTTGTGTGACGCTGTAGCGTGATCATGGGGCGGCCATAGCTGAGTGGTTAGTGAGTCCGCCTAAGGAGCCAGAGGCCCTGGTTGCCGCAGGTTCGATTCCCGGCCAGGCCAGCATATGTGTCGATGAAATGAAATTTGTCCCTGAGCAAGACTCTTAACCCCAAATTGCTCACAGGTTCTCATTGGAAACAAGACCGCAAGGACTTTCATGAACGACCTGTTAAAAGGAATTATCCTTATCAAGTGGGGCGTTAATTTACACAAAAAGTTAGAATATGGAGATAAGAGGTTTCTGCCCGACAGCAATGAGTTACTACACCATGTTAGAACAAAAAGAAAATGTCACGCCCACTCCCACGAGTCAGCGGCTGATAGCACATAACTTTAACACAATTCACTGGAGTTGCACAAGAACTGAAATGTGCAATATCACGCCACAACAAAACCCATATCTGTACGGGAAGAATCAGCATCATCATCAGGCCAGTAATCTGCCTGTGCCAGGCCTCATGCCGGAGTTTTTTTTTTCCCCCTTTATTTTTTTTACGATTGCTTTCGTGTTGGCCTGGCACCAGACATGTGGCTGTAGCACTGTAGCAGCGTGCCACGTGGGTCTCTCTCTCTCTTTCTCTCTCTGCCACCTGGGAGCCAACAGTAGTAATGCTGCCAAACATCAGTCAGCACACCACTGACTTTTTATTGCCCCCATCCCTAAAGAAAACACCCGCTGTAATGAAACTACGGGGGCTGTAAAGCACTACTTTTCAAACTTTTTCAACTCAAGCACCCCCAGATTGTATGCATTTTGCCGCGGACCCCCCACCCATCTGAGCAGGGACCCACAGAAGAGAAGATCTATGTTAAAACGATTCAAAATTATTCAAAAGTTTCCAAACATTTTCGATATTCTTTTCAAATATTTTCAACGGATACAGTGGTTAAAGCGTATAGTACTTTGTTGTCCCCAAGGGGTCTGTACTTAAGTTGGCCCCTCCTTTTTTCCATCTAAGCTAAATCTCTTTGACGAAAGTAACCAATATACAAGCTAATTTTGGCTGAATGTTCGCCTGCTTTCGCTGAATGTTATACATTATTATACATATTCTAGCATGGGCAGAATGAGGATGCTAGGGTTCATAATGGTTAAGTGGTTCTAACATCGCTCACCTCCTCTGTGATGTAACAGTGGTGTATGATCAATAGCTCTGCACTCTCTTAACCTTCCCACAGCATTGGCATGGGTGTACATTTGTATCCGGGAACGGATGAGGCAGAGGGTCTATTCACTCGGCATCATCCGTGTTTATTGGATGAGTGTGTTTTCTTTACAGGATTGCAGTTGACTTTGTTTCCGGGAAGGAACAAAATGAAATAATCCTACAGGAGAGTAGGAGTCTTGTGACACCCTGATTACAGTAAACGCCTCGGATGTTACTGTGTGTCTGTGTTGCCTGGTGACACTTTGTTTCCCCCCTTCTAGGTTGTGAGTGCCAGGCAGCGCACACACAAACCTTTACAGGCCTGTAGTTTCTGTTTCATTACAGCTCTGTTTCTGGGACCTGGGCCAGTGGTGGAAGTATGCACTCTGATTTTTATTTTTACTTATGTATAGACACATAATACTCTGTTACAAGTAAAAGGCCTGTATTCAACCTTTTTACTTGATTAAAAGTACAAAAGTATTGGCATCAAAATATACGTGCACTACCAAAGTAAAAGTACTCAAATTCTTCCAAATCAAACCTTTTAAAAAAAGAACCAAAGTATAAAATATGGCATACGAGGTAAAATCACGTTTTGTATTAATAATCTGCAAAGTAACTAGTAATAAATCTGTCTAATTATTGTAATTGAGTTAAAAGTACAATATTTGTCTCTGAAATGTAGTGGAGTAGGGGTATAAAGCATCAAAAAACGGACCTACTCAATTCAAGTAAAAGTACCTCAGTATTGTACTTAAAGTGCAATACTTGAGTAAATGAATGTATTTACTTTTCACCACTAATGCATACAACCTACGTATTGGTGGTTCTCAAAGTGGTCCTTGGTAGGGTTCCAGGGGGTCCCAAGCAAAAGTAGTTAATACAGCATCACAATCATCTTAAGTGGTTGAGCTCTGTTTCAAAATAAGCTCCGTTTCAAGTTGTGTGCTTGCAGATCTGCTTAGCTATTTTTTAAAAACATTTGTGAAGCTTTTCTCGCCTATAATGGCATGCCCAAAACAGGCAAAACCCCAGCAAAGGTAGTTAATGTAACAATCACAATCATTTTAACCACTGTATCCATTTATACGTTGACTATTCAAAAATAGCAGATCTACAAGATCACAGCTTCCCTTCGTGCCGTTCTGCCGAGCGTGTGCATCTGCTATTTTTTTAAAATATCCAAAATGTTTGGAAAGTTAAAAAAATATATATTTTTGCATACATGTTCTCCTCTGGGGGCAGACATTTGAGAAGTTTTTCCCCCTATAATGGCATGAGCCCAAAACAGGGAACGCCAGGTTGAAAGTGGTTAAAAAAGCAGCCAGGTCAGAAGACCTCCCTCCTCCCCTCTTGTGTTCACACTTCATAAGCATGCGTCCCACACAGCTAGCTCACTTAGCTGACTGGCCAGAGCCGCGGCTGTCAGGAAGGGAGGAAATGTATGTGTTTGTTAGAAAACCTGCTCTCTAGAGACCGCCCACAGAGCTGACAAACTGAATCAGAATCGATCAGTTCACTGCAGTGTAAATCTGTCACTGAGACTGAGTGTGCACAGCAGACACAAATAAATAAAAAAGGAGTGGCTAGTCAGGGGCTCCGATAGCAAGGGAGGGGAAAAAAAGGTACGAAATTGACTAGATTTGGAATTGTAACGGACACGGGGACTAATCACTTGGCATAACGCTATTACTGCTGTCCAATTATAAAGCGAGCAACGCTAATTTAGACAAGGTAAACATGCAGGTGTTTGATGTGCTCTGCTCTCCCACTATCTCTCCTTACCTTATCCTCCTCTCTCGCTCTCTCACTTGTAGAGCCTGAGCCTGACCGATATCGTTTATCGGTTTGGTCTGATATATCAGCCATTATTTTGTCTTTTTCTGGTGATATCTGTGTCAGTGTCGGTATTGGCAATTATGCAGCCAGACTTTGAAACTGACTTTGAAACGCTATTATGTCACATTTAAAGGAGTTATTTTCTATCAATTACACACCCCATGAAGCATTGAATTCATGGCAATTATTTTGTTTTTGTCGCATTCCTAAGCCAATAATTTGATGCCCGGCGTTCTCTCCAGTAGGAGACTCAAAGAGTCTCCTTTGAGTCTCCTACCGGATACATAAGCATCTTTCCGCCGGTAATCAAATTATTGGCTTAGGAATGCGACAAAAACAAAAAAATCGCCATGAATTCAATGCTTCATGGGGTGTGTAATTGATAGAAAATAAGTATTTTTTTGGGTGAACTACTCCTTAATAAATTAAAGACAGGCTTTAATCAAATCTAAGTTTTTCAAATTTATTTTTACAAAATATCGGTCAAAACATTGGTTTAGAACCCTCAAAAAATCGGGATCGGACCAAAGAATCTGGCATCGGTCGGAAAGTTTGATGTGCTCTGCTCTCCCTCTATCTCTCCTTCCCTCTCTCTCTCTCTCTCTGCCCCCCCCCTCCCCCCTGCATCCGCTGTTCCCCTCAGGAGTGTAATCACCATCCTGCGTGTGGTTTTGGCCTCCTCCTTAAAACCCCAACAGGAATGCCTCCTTCAATGCCAAAAAACTCCCTTCCACAAAACGCGGATGCAAGCAGAACACAAAGAGCTTTAAAGCGTACAGTAACAGCGGCACAAAGCTCGCTCTGTCCACAAAAACGCAATGTAGCTTTTTCTTCCTTCTTTCTTTTTTTTTTCATTTTTTTTCCCCCAATCTTGGGGCTTCGCTGGGCTGTTGTGTAAGATGTTCTATGAAGGGATGTCGATGATGCTTTAAAGCCATGTCCCTCCAAATCCGTCATACCACACCGCACGCACCCTATGATATTCACTTGTACTGTAAACAAACGCCACTGTACGCGCACACACACGCACGCACACACACACACACAGGCTCCACCTTGTGCAGTGAAACCATCCATTACCGAGGTCCAAAATACCATGTGCGGGGCTGGTAGGCTGACCTCAGGAGGCCGTGTGGATGAATGTGTGCTGCTATACAGCCTGGTATTCAGTCAATGGGAGGAGGAGTGGCACATGGAGGCACTGTTTTGGATTCCTGCTCTCTGCTACAGTATGTCTGTGTGGGCAGCTAGCTACACAAACCGTCCTGTGTACATGCAAGCAACCAAGGTTGGCTGGCACTAACTCTCTCTCACACACACACACACACACACACACACACACACACACACACACACACACACACACACACACACACACACACACACACACACACACACACACACACACACACACACACACACACACACACACACACACACACACACACACACACAGTGCACACGTATATGGCTGGTACATGTGAACAAGTGCACACAAGGAATGCCAGTACACCCTCGACTCTCCCATACACACACACACAGGGCTAGCAAATGCTTACACCGACATGGTTGGGACACACCCACGGAAGGCGTGCGCCTTCCGTGGGTCTGAATTATTATACTTGTGAGGACATCAACATTTTAAGAGGGCGATTTTATGAATGCCATTTATGATGTTTTTTTTGTGTGTGCCATTTTTAACTCTAAAGCCAAAAATACACGACTTAAGTATAGTAATACGAGCACACGTACACACACACACACACACACACACACACACACACACACACACACACACACACACACACACACACACACACACACACACACACACACACACACACACACACACAGGGTGGGCTGACAGGACCCATCCTGCTCAGGGCTGCTAACACACATTCCTGCACCTGCTGCCTCCCTCCCAGCAGCTCATGGGTTAACCCTCCAGTGAATTCCACACCGGTGAGGTGTGTGTGTGTGTGTGTGTGTGTGTGTGTGTGTGTGTGTGTGTGTGTGTGTGTCTTCACATTCACCATGTGTCTGCTATGCACCGCTGTGCCGCTAACCCTCTGACAAGTGCACTGGAGGGAAGTAACTACTGTTAAGTACATTTACTCAAAAGTACTCATGCACTTTATTTGAGTATTTCCATTTTCTTCTACTCCATTACATCTCAAAGGGAAATGTTGTACTTTGTTTACTCCATAGTTACTAGTTACTTTGCAGGTTTCGATTAACACAAAACTTGAGCCCTATTTTAAGTTATGGGTTAGGGTTTAATACTTTTAATACTCCAAGTATGATATGATGCCAATACTTTTACTTAAGTACAATTTTGAATCTGGGAAAAGATTTGTGTTCGTGAAAAATGTTCAAAATTTCCAAATGTTTCAAAAATAGCCGATCTAGCTTGTAAATCCGCACTTTTTGAATAGTTGGGAGTATAGGGTGGAAGTGGTTAAACTGGTTTTGACGCTACTGTAGATCAACAATATATTATTTTTTTGGGGGGGCTTTTATGCCTTAACCCATTGATACCTGGAACGCTTCTGTGTCACTTTAGATGTCTTTGGCTATTCAAAAATAGCAGATATACAAGCTCATAGCGCGGCACCGAGTGCCGCGCTATGAGCTTGTAGATCTGCTATTTTTGAAAAATCTTGAAAACATTTTTTTTTTATTTTTTTTTCAAATTTTTTTATGATTTTAGATTTTTTTTAAGAATCGCCTCAGGTCTTAATGGGTTAATGATATGGGGAGAGAGAGATGGGGAGTGACACGCAGCAAAGGGCGTCGGGATCGGGATTCGAACCAGCGACACGCTGTCAGGCTGGCATTGCAGCCTATGGTGCTTTGACCGCCACGCTGTGGCCCAGACCTCAACAATATATAATTTAGTTGGGGACCCCCTGGAACTCCTTGAGAGGACCCCTGGGGGTCGCCGGACCCCACTTTGAGAACCCCTGGCGCACAGGGCTCCTCCAGGGTGCGAGACAGGCTGCTCAATAGTGTGAGACAGGCTGCTACAGTATGAAGGAGACAGACAGGGGACGTGTGGGCGTGGACATGAAAGGCGGAGGAGAACCCGACTGACTTCTCTCACTTCCTGCTGAGACACAGGAAGCTAGCGGGATCCTGTCAGGAAGGGGAGGGGCTCAGATTCTCCACAACATGTCATCACTTCCTGTATTCACTAACAAAGGAAAAGCTTTCAGAAAACATTACCGCCACTCCATGCACCGACAATTTCAAGGAATAAACACGTAAACGCCTAATATCTCCTGTATCCAGCCAGGGGGGGGTTCCCCTTTGATTGAGTTCTAATGTTTGCTTTCCCATAGAGGAGGAGACCCGGGCTTTAATCTAGATACACATCATGCGACGCACAATGTTTGTTTGTGTATTTAGGTCATTTTCCAACCAATGCATGCAGATTTCAGTTCGCCGTTAGTGCATTCATATTGGTTCTCAAAAGGGGTCCGTGGGGGTGTTCCAGGGGGTCCCCAGCAAAATGTGTCAATAGAGCATCACAATCATTGTAACCACTTCATCCATTTATACGTTGGCTCTTCAAAAATAGCAATAGAATTTTTTTTGCTTTAATCTTGAAAATGTTTGGAAGATTATTATTATTTTTTTATTTTTTAACACAAATCTTCTCTTCTGGGGGTCCCTGGCACAACACATTTTGTAGGTCCGCGGCCAAATAGGTATCAATTTGGGGGTCCTTAACATGACAAAGTTTGAACATCAATGGAGGAGGAAGTGAAGAGGACCGTCCTTAGCGTCCATTGCCCTGCTCTCTGTGTGTGTGCGCTGACATTCTCCCGTGCTGTTGTCTAAATTCCAGTGGACACTCTCTGTGTGTGGAGGATGTGGGCCTGGCTGGCACACATGGTCTCAGCTGGCTGAATGATGGCTGACCTTTCTCAAGGCAATCTGTGAAAATCAGGGGCGCCCACCACCAAAGAGCTGCAAGGAACCAACCAGATGGAAGTACGTACAAGCCCAGAGTGGCATATCACGGTCGGGAGGGAAGAAAAAAAAAATATTGACGATTCCCAAGAGCTTACCCTCATGAATAAAAACATGATCGCGTGAAACGGATGATGTAGTGGAGAGGGGGACGGTGGGTTATTCTTCTTCTCTCACATTAAAATCAGCCTTCATCAGTTGCAGTTTTGTTCCCGTTCGCCGAACGAGTTTGAATCTGAATGGCTGTCTGTTTAGGTCTTTCATCCTCGTTAATAACATTCATTAGCCATTCGGTGTCTGTTTGTACAGAGAGCGCTGAGAATCCCAGCCATCTCCCCTGGCTCCCTGATACATTTACAGGGCCCACGTAATTCAAACAGGGTAATTCAATTAGGGGGAAAGGCATTTGATCACTCTTAAGACTTGAGGCCCACAACCTAAAAGGCTAATTTATCACCATCAAGGCCTTTCGTATGACAATAGGGGAATTAAGTGGCCCGGCAATTTTATGAGAAGGTGACGCAAGGTTTTCCAAGAATGATGACTTGGGCTAAATACGATTAGAGAACGTGGTGTGGTACATGCCTCTCCTAGAAATTAAGATAAATATAAGGTAACGGCGATGACTGGTTCGGGTTTATTGGTTTTCCTATAGAACACACTCTTGGTGGAAGAGTCACCGCTTGTTGCCCCTTGAAATCAGAACAGACTATTACACCATTCCCTTGTGGGGGCCATTTTGATTTTTGACAGCTTTATTAAATACATACATTGGCCCACACCACTATCAAAAGGAAAGAAATGCAATAAAGCCAAAATGGCTAATTTGTTCAGTATGTGTGAAATTAATTGTGTAGTGTGTAGTGTGTGTGTGTGCGTGTGTGTGTGTGCGCGTGTGTGTGTGCGCGTGTGCGTGTGCGTGTGCGTGTGTGTGTGTGTGTAGAAAATGTTGAATAATTTTGATAATTTTTTAACATAAATCTTCTCTTCTGGGGTCGCTGTCAAAACATGTTCAGATTGCGGTCCGTGGCCAAATACACTAAATTTAGGGGTCCTTGGCACGAAAAGGTTTGAAAACCACTGTGTAAAGGTCCTTACACACCGGCGAATATAGCGAATATACGCAAAATTCGGACTCGTTCCGAATAATTAAAAGACGCTTTTTCGCTTCGCTTTTTCGCTTTTTCGCTCCATGTACGGAGCCATTGACTTTATAAGGTTTAAAAAAGAAAACGCATTATTCGCACGAAAAAATCGCCCCGGTGTGTAACAACCTTTAGAGTGCTAGAAGAGAGGCAGACGAGATGGTCAAGAACCAAGGACTGAGCTTTCCACACCTGGACAAAATAATAAACTGTATTGATGCCAAGCTGCCAACCCCAGATCTGCTGTCATTAACTGAGCCTATGAAAAAAAAGAGGAATGAGATGACAGCGGACAGGGACAAAAAGAGAGAGAGAAAACAAAAGGCCAAAGAAGAAGCAAACAGCAGGAAGACAGGAAGGTAGACAGGGTGGCATCACTGGCATGTGAGCAGTCCTTAGTGCCAGATGACCCCGTGGTTCACCAGTCTGGCTGGTACTACGGACCCTCTGCCACTCTTACAACAGTGCCCAAGCACAGAGGGGAATCCTGGGCAATTTGTCCGCTTGTTTGGATAATCCACCACCATCTGCCGCAATGTGGAGGGGCCACAGCCTCATCCACAAGCCCTCACAACGGATGCAAATACAAAGCATATGCATGGGGGCAAGTCACAATACAATCACACAGCATCCCCAAGGCACTGCAGAGACAACAACACCACTCAATAAGAAAGCAAACACCAGCATGGAGATGATTGAATTACAACAAGAGCGTTGAATGGTTTTTCACCTTTTATAGCATTTTGAGCTTTCTTATCCAAGTTTTATCAAAGGTGAAAATACTTATGACTGTAACTTGTTGTAACTATAATCCTTTATTTGTAGCAACCATCCACATCTATCGTCTCATTAGCACTGTACCAGTGGTTGCAAACTTTTTCTGTGTGAGAGTCCACTGGAAAATCGCAAAAGTGTTCATGGCCCACCAAATTCATGTGAGCATCACAGTGGAAACTCATTTTTCAAGGTTTTAAAGAAAAAAATACAATTTCTTTCACAAATTTCTTCTCCATGTTAATGTCATGTCATCATAAAAATCACTGGTGACTTTATAGGAGGACCCAATGTGAATATCGCTTTTCATTTTTTTTTACCCCAGCCTGCTCACAGTTTCACACCCTGCTAAGGTGCTGTTCAATGTGTATGTCATTTGCAGCTAAATATAGATAGGTGCTCAGGAGGTGAGCCGATACTGTATGACTAACATCTGATAAAAATGACCGGAACTACGCTTGTGAGTGTCCTGACACAGCATGCATACAGTCAGTCAACCGTTAGAAGTGACAGCCATGTCATTTATGTTTCTTTCATCCATAGTAATGACCTCTACTGTGTGTGTCAAAGTCGTGTCTGGGGACCTCTTTGAGGAGGTCTTCCGCGAAATGTGTTAATATAGCATAATTATTTTTTTTACCACTTTAACCCTATTTTGTACTTGACCTATTCGAAAACAGCCGATCTACAAGCTCAGATCTACAAGCTTGTAGATCTGCTATGCTACGCTGCCCGCAAACCTATGTCACACCGCTGATCCAACCGATGGCTGATGTCATCAGTATACCGGTATGCCCTTTTTTATGGGGGTTCCTGCCACAAAATTCGTATGGGGGTCTAGCACCAAATACATGTCAATTTTGGAGTTATCTTGACATGAAAATATTTGAGAACCACTGGTACAGTATAGGGAAGCTACAAAAAATAGCTGATCTACAACCTCACATCATGATGTGTTGATGATGTGACACTTTGTGAGCTTGTAGATCTGCTATTTTTACTATCCGTCATATGACAAAGTGTATAGCACTTCAGTGGCTAAATAACATGGTATTCCTCTAATAAACGAATACAGGTCGAGTGGGCGGCTCTATGTTACATTGAAAAAAATGTAAAAATAATAAAGAATAAATATATGCTTTGGAAAATGGTCTGAAATAATGTAAAAGTATACATGATTTGAACATGCACGGTACATCTTTATCAGATCTGAATTTACCCTTCAACTTCTCGTATATGTCCAAAATGTCGTATATATCCACAGGTTTGTATCAATTTGTAGCATTCGTAGAAGTATCAGGCCATAAATGTTATTAAAATGTATTTGCCTCCCCCTTTATACAATAAATGTACATATAAACTAAAATATAAAATAAATAAATACAAAACAAATGGTGCCCAGAGTTCTCAGGGGCCCATTATTCCGTTCACATGATACTGCTTTTCTCTGCGACCCTGCCATAACATCTTAATGGCCCTCTTTTGGTGATTGCAAAATGCTGATCTGTAGTTTCACCATCATTAGTATTCAGGCGACAGCCAAAGTCAGATGATAATAAAGGTAAGATAATTCCTCCAAATGACGAAGGGCACTAAAAACCAGACGTTTCAGAAGATAAAGCTCCGTGCGCACGGCTGTCTGCCTCAACCCCATAAACAGCCGGGAAATTGAAAATCATGATTTGTGGCATGATGGTAAAAACGGGGGGGGGGGGGTTAGCGGTAGTGTTTAAGATGGATTTCCTTTAATATTGGCCCGTTCAACATCGGTCCCGCTGAGCTGACCTTTATAATATGACAGGGGGAAAAAGAATGGCGGTACTTATAGTAGAGGAGGCTTCGCTGCCAACTTCCCTTCTCATCGCCATTGTGCTCATAAGGGCGGGGGGGTGGGTGGCGCTCGACGGGTTCTTCAAACTCACTTTTACACAGAACTTTTTTACTTAACCCATTTAATCCGAGAACGCATCTCTGACATTTTAGATTTCTTTGGCTATTAAAAAAATAGCAGATCTACAAGCTCAAAGCGCGGCACCGAGTGCGCTTGTATATCTGCTATTTCTTTTGAAAAATCGTGAAAATGTGTGCAAATCTTTAAGTATATATTTTCTAAAGCAAACATTTGTAAAATGTTTAGTTCCTGGGACCCCCCCAGAAGCAAAGATTTGCCTTACAAATGTTCGCTTTAAAAAAAAAAAGTATATATATTCAAAGATTTGCACACATTTTCCAAGATTTTTCAAAAATAGCAGATCTACAAGCTCATAGCGCGGCACTTGGCGCTATGAGCTTGTAGATCTTCTATTTTCAATAGCCAAAGACATCTAAAAATGACAGAGATGCGTTCTCGGATTGAATGGGTTAAAGAAAAATCACCTACACGCTCACAAAACATTGCGATGCAAGCATAAAATAGCGCTTATGATGTTAATATACCAAATGTTTTGAATTAATAATCTTTATCTGCAAAGTAACTATAGTAACTAAACCTGGGAAATAATCGTAGTGGAGTAAAAAGTACAAATACTTGCCTCTGAGGTGTAGTGGAGTAGAAGTATAAAGTATCAAAATATGGAAACATTCAAGTAATGTAAAAGTACCTCAAAATGATTGTGCTTAACCCATTAAGGCCGGGAACGACTGTGTGTCATTTTACGATTACTTTGGCTATTCAAAAATAGCAGATATACAAGCTCATAGCGCGGCACCGAGTGCCGCGCTATGAGCTTGTAGATCTGCTATTTTTGAAAAATTGTGAAATTCTGTGCAAATCTTTGAATATATGTATTTTCTTAAGCGTTAGGATTTAGGAAAAAAATGTTTTAATCGGCCTCAGGTCTTAATGGGTTAAGTTAAAGTACAGCGCTTGGGTTAGAGTACCTAGTTAGCTTCCACCGCTTCCGTTCTCATCTCCATTGTGCTTCATGGCAGGTGGCGCCATGTTCTTCAAACTACACTTTACAACTCTTTTGTTCTAATGCTGTTGATTAATTGTGATGATTAAGTATTGCTTCTGGGCTCCTGGGTATGAGAGAGGACAGGCTGAGCTCAGGGCTCTTGTTCTGCAACATCAGAGGATGTAGGCCTTCTTTGATGTAAAAGCAATGGATCAGAGAGAGAGAGGCAGCGTTGTGTGTGTGCGTGTGCGTGTGCGTGTGTGTGTGTGTGTGTGTGTGTGTGTGTGTGTGTGTGCGCGCGTTAGTTAATCATCCACTAAAAAGTTGTGATCAAAGCTGCCTCTACTGTATGTTTTAAGAAGTGATAGCCGTCGCGCATCACTTAGCCGCTACGTCAATGTTTCCAACACACTAGCATGTCACGTTTTGGAGATACCTGCCAATGTTTGACATCCTGCAATTTAGATGGGGGGGGGCTTGACAATGGACCTTTTCAGCTTTGCTTTATTTTTGGAGAAAGAAAATGACCTATAATGACCCAACATGCCTAACATAGGGATGCAAGGTTGAACAGTGGTTAATATATTGGGGGACCTGACTTTATCGTCAGTGCAATAACAGAAGTCCAATATGAAAGCAGTTCAGAGTGACTTGGTAGGCCTTTTTTCTCCCTCAGGGCAGGGGTGGAAAAAGTACTCAATGTTTTACTTAAGAAAAAGTATCAAAACTGCAGTGTAGAAGTACTCTGTTACAAGTAAAAGTCCGGAATTCAAAATTGACTTGAGAAAAAGTTCAAAAGTATTGGTATCAAAATGTACCTAAAGTACCAAAAGTATAGTACTGAAATGTTTGAAAATAGCCAATCTACAAGCTCACAACGCGTCACATCGCGACGCGTTGTGAGCTTGTAGATCTGCTATTTTCAAATAGCCTTGGTATAAAACAGGACTAAAGTGGTTAGTGTATGTTTTACAATGTAATCATTTATATCTGCAAAGTAACTAAAGTTTTCAAATAATTGTAGTTGAGTAAAAGTACAATATTTCCCTCTGAGATGTAGTGGAATAGAAGTGAAAGTATAGACAATTGGAAATACTCCAGTAAAGTAAAAATACCTCAAAACTGTACTTAAGTACAGTACTTGAGTAACAGTACTTAGTTACTTTACACCACTGCCTCAGGGGCAATAGAGATGAAAGGACCGAGTTAGAACGAGGGTCAGAGGCTGCCCTGATGGTTGATGGCAACAGGAAGCTTCTATTTAATTAACGCAACAATGTTGAGGCTACTCCTTAAGGCACTGTTCCTCTGTTAGTCTGCAGCAGTGCTTTTCAACCCTTTTCATGTCAAGGGCCATTATGTATTCCTCATTTGAGCCATGGAACCACCATTTGATGAGATTTAGACTCTCAGACCCAAAACTTAGAATATTTTGTTGTCGTTGGATACGTTTTTGTCCACAATTCCATGTTGTATTGATGTTGGTACCATAGGAGAGATAACAGGCCAACGTTGATCAAAATAACAATTCGTCTACATTTTCCAATTGTGTAGACTTCTTGTAAATTAAGTAATGCAGATGTTTAACAATAATGTAACTCTTGAGAGCGTGAAATGAAACCAAATGGACCCGTAAGGGTCCATTTGGTTTCATTTTACACTCTCAAGAGTTAAAGATCTATAAGGGTCCATTTGGTTACCAACTCTCCATCATTTAGCTGGGGACCACATTGAACCCCCTCAAGGACCACTGGTTGAGAACCACTGGTCTGCTGGGATACTCCTTTAGACAGTGGTTCTCAAAGTGGAGTCCACATTAACCACTTTCAACTTCAAACTCAACTTTCAACTTTTTTTTATAAGGTGAAAATAGCCAATCTACCTGCTCACCACACATTCCGACAATGACATTTTGTCACAATGAAGCTTGTAGATCAGCTATTGTCGCTGAACTATAAAATAGGGTTCAAGTGGTTTAGGCACAGCCACAGCTTAGTGGCTAGAGAGGCCATCTGGTAATCAGAAGGTCACCGACCTTTTTACCACCGAGCCAATACAGTCTGCCTGCTTGCTCAGGGGAGAAATAGAATTTTGACCTTCAGGCAGTGCCACTTGTCAACCAGTCGTGTCAAACCGGACACAGCATCTAAATGTCTCAAGTTACATTGTATTAACATACTCATGCAGATTGGACAAAATAACACTGTAATCACTAAAAAGGTTAGTTAGTTAGTACAGCTTTTAACAGCTTTCCCCCATCATGACAATATGAGCAGCCATCATCTGCTGAAATCAGCTGAAAGTGAATTTCTGCCATGGGATTAATAAAGGTACCGTTGCAGTGCCCAAGTGTGAGGAAAGAACGAGACGAGGAATAAAAGCACTGCGTGAAGCTTTGCAGAAAAAAATGACTCACTTATCTCTACCAAAAATCCTGCTCTCTTCAGCCATTGTACTGTATTCCCTCTGACTACATTGTAGTCGGTGCAAGCACACTTTGTTCCAGCAGGGAAGCACAAATACACACAAGCCTTTGAAGTGGAGGAAAGAAATGGCACAGGAGTGCACTTTAATAAGAGGAAGGTTCTGAATCACAGGCCAGCAGTGTGAACAGGGCTGCAGATGATTACTGGGGGCCAACGGGGTGACTAATTGGGCGTGTGGGGTGCTCCGCCCAATTAGTTGTTTGCTGCTACCAGTGCAATCAACCTTCTCAACACAGCTAAGTGATGTTTGGGGGATTTATGGCCGTGCATGGCTCCTGTAGGAGGCTAGCCGTTGGGTCTTTGTGTATGTTGGTCCGTCTGTTTAGAGCTAATCGCACAAACCGCTGGACCCCACTTTGAGAACCACTGATGTATGCAATGTTCCATTTTTTTTCCTCGAGAAGAGACCAAATGCAATTTTCGGCCCGTGGTTAGACGATAACACTGCATTCTTCTATTCTACTCTATTGGGGCCCGGGGTGTCTGCCTGAGAACCGTTAGTGTATTCCCTTACGCTTTTTTTCTTAGGTTAGCGTCCAAATCAAATCACAGAGTGGCTGGATGTTTGGTTGCTGTTGTTGTACACCTCATTTTCTCTCCGCTGATCATGCAACTTGGGCCAGCTGCACACTCTCCCCAGAATGCTGAACGAGTGTAAATTGCAGTAATGAAGCCATTTCATTACGCGGATGAGCAATGCTGAATAAACAGGAACCAAGGAGGGAGAGTGCTTCATGGAGCCCATCTGTGGAAGTGCTTTGGCAAGGAGTGCTGCTGTGTTTACAAGTCTGATGGCTGGCAAGAGGACGCAGATGACTTCTAGCTAAGTGGAACAGCAGCCATCTCCAACGTCTATAAACACCGCTAATGCACAGGGGGTATTATGGACCCATTGGTTACCCAACTTTTTCGGCTGAGAGCCCAAAAATATTAATTGTGTGCCTCCCCGGGACCGAAACGTCCAAAAATGCATTATGAATTAACCGCTTAAGCCCTGTTTAATAGTGAAATGGGCTGATCTACAGCTTGTAGATCAGCTAATTTCACTATTTCATGGTTTGTTTGTTTTTTTGAAAATGTGTATGTCTGTGCATGAGAGAGAAGGAGAGAGACATAGAGGGGGATATGCAGACAGACAGAAACAGAAAAAGAAAGAGAGAGAGAGAGCGAGAGAGAAAAAAAAAGAGACAGAGACCGTACTTTGATAATTGAAAGGGGGGGAATAGAATGTTTTCCCCTCTCCCCTCAAGCTGACGAGTGTGGGTTGACAAGGTACAAGTACACAACGAGCTGAAGAATCTCACTTCTGCTGACTCCAGGGAGTATACAGCGAACTGCAAATATGCCTGGCCCAATTTCAACATGTCTTATACAGGTAGACAGCCGGGAGGGAGGGAGAGAGAGGGAGAGAGAGAGAGAGAGAGAGAGAGAGAGAGAGAGAGAGAGAGAGGGGTGGAAGAAGTACTCAGATGTTTTACTTAAGTAAATGTAGCAATATCACAATATGAAAGTTCTCTGTTACAAGTAAAAGTCCTGTATTCAAAATGTTACTTAAGGAAAGGTTTCACAACTGCCCACAGCCCAGCAATGACACACAGAGTGAGTAGACAGAAATTGTACTTATAATGAGCATTAGTGAGAATCAATTATATGAAGATACGGTTGACAATGCACCCATTTTCAACCGTATCTTCATATAATTGATCCTCACTAAGTGCTCCTTTAAGTGGTTAAATCAGACGATTTGCATGGGAATAGAAGACACTGCCTTGAACTCAAATTCCTGTAATAGTATAAGTCTTGTCAGTCTCTGAAGTGTGACTGTTGGTACAATAATCAGCGACCCGCTCGCATCTAGGATACTTGGAATGACCTAGTATCCCTCTAGGGAATAAATCATCTCTGTCGGGTGGAAACATGTGCAAAACAGTTACTTTTCAGGATTCAAATTCAAAAGTAGCAAACGTTGCAGATCCACAGGCTTGCAACGCGGCGCGAATCTCCTACTTTTGAAGCTTTTGTGTGACACTGTAGTATGACCAAGGGCATTAATTTACAAAAAAACGAAAAGTTAGAATATGGAGATGTTTCTGCCCGACAACAGCAAAAAGCAGATGGTACAATGTCTAGACTCGATGTGCTATTGCACTTTGCATGTTTTAATTATTGGGACCACGGGGCCACAACCCCTGATTCCTTCAACACATTCCTTCCAAAGTGCAGTAAAGGGGAACTTCAATTAAAGACACAATCATGTTATAGCAGAGCCCAATAACGCCTCGTCCCCCATCAGCTCACTGTCACAATGCAGCTGGGCCTGTCACAGTTATTACATCATCTCAATTATTTGATAAGCACAATTGTTGTTTGGAGAATTGTCAGAATAGTCTCCATTCACCTGTGCGAATTTGTCTGTTGAAAGATTTTACCTTTTCATTGGAAGTGGATCTTGTAGATTGTGATCTACAAGATCACAATGCATCGTAATGCGACGTCTTGTGAGCTTATACAGTAGGTAGGCTATTTCTACATTTTTATTTTTAAAGTAAAACATTTTAAAATATGGCCTGTTCTGGCCATAGCACAATTTATTTTGATTATTGGTAGCTTTCATTGTAGGTCATTTCTTTCTATATGTCCAAAACTAAAGATATTTAAGTAATTTGCCATATCTGCCCTGTGCAAGGTGACAGCCCTGGCAGCAGTGGTGCTCTCTACTCTGCAGACATAATATATGAATATATCTCCATCAAGCGTTATTCTGGCCAACATGTCGGCCTGGATTACTTCATTGTCTGCAGACATTTTCACAATGACTTGTCTCCTGACATTCATTAAGCAACGCGCTGATTTCTCCCCCTACTTCGATTGGACTCAATTGAGCACTTCTAAAAGCACAGGCCTTCCATTAAAACAAAGTTGGACAGTTAATTGTGTCGGGGATGAAAAGTCCATGTGTGCGTGCCGTGCGGGCATGTGTGTGTGTGTTCATCCCTATTGCTGGTCTCAGCTTTGCTGAACTTAATTGACATCTCATCTCCCCATTGCTAATGAACACACTGCGTGCAATATGGCATTTACCACTAAACTGAGCAATGAGACAGTGGAGAATGCTGGCCAAATCGCCATCATTTGAGTATTACAGGACAGATACCAATCCGTAAATTGCAGAGAAATGGTCCTTTCCACACACTCAACACTCAACATGCAATCATGTAAAGGGGACCATATTTTCAATCCGTCAAACCGGGAACCAGCTCAGTGGCCTTGTGGTTACACTGTGTCCGACCCTGATATTGTGAGGACGGGGTTCAATCCCTCCCGGCTGGCTCATACCAAAGACTATAAAAAATGCCTCCCTGCTTGGCACTCAGCATCAATGGTTGGATTGGAGGTAAGTCCCTGTGGCATACTAGCGTCATGTCTAGGGGGTGTACTTGTACAGTACATCATGGCTGGGGGATGTAATCATAGATTTAGAAACCTAGATACCTCATTGGCCTCTGCAGTTCATTGGAGCGACCGGTATCGCAATACAAGGCTCTTCCGCAGGGCTACTTGACTACTGGCCAATCACAGCGCGTTGACTACTGGCCAATCACAGCACATCTAACTGACTAGTTGCTGCGCGGCTGCCTCTTAAGAAAAGACCCTGATTGGCCTACCGAACGCCCCCTTCTATGACGCACGCGGAAGTTTCCAGCTTGCCCTGCTGAAGCGGAAGCACGGGCGAGATACGCACGCCTCAGAGCCGAATGAGGCGTCTACCTTTATATGTCTATTGATGTTATTGTATATATCATCAAGCCCCCTCACACTACGGGTGCATGCACGTTCCCACTCGCTCCCACTATGTTAGCTTAGCATAACGTCATCATTACACTTCAAGGCTGTTGCTTATCCGTCATTAGGGTGATGACAGCTCAGTAACAGCCTTGACAACGACTGATTGACACACATCAGCGTCGAATTCAGACATTGTTCATGATGTTTGCTGATCGGTCAAGTAATAGTCAGCATGTACATGAACAGCACATGGTAAACATCTGTGGGACAACAGGGACATTTTAGTGTTTTAGAGATATTTGCCAGGACTCACACAGCTTGAAAGTGGGACAATTCCAACCGAACCAGGACATGTCGTCAACGTAAATTATAACAGTTATTCATGCATTGCACACAATTTAGATGGCCTTGCAGGTGTAATGTAATAGGAGTCAATATTATGCTCGATTTATGCTCTTTCGTACGAAGGCATCACGCATCTAAAACAGATGATCTCCAAGCTCACAACACGCCGGTTCCGCGACATGTGAGCTTGGAGATCGTCGATATTTGGCGCACGATACAGTCGTATGAAGAATAAATCGGGCTCTGTATGTCTCACTCTAGTCACGATGGCTGCATGCATGGCCAGGAGAGCCGGCAGAAAGCCAAAGCCATGGCTGGAGGCTGGGATCTTTGTAAAGTAGCTTCTTTGGAGGCGTGCTTGTCTTATTCAGTGGTGGAACGTAACTTAAGCGCAATTTTGAGGTACGTTTACTTTACTTGAGTATGTCCATATTTCGACAGTTTATACTACTACTGCACGACATCTCAGAGGCAAATATTGTACGTTTTACTCCACTACATTTAAACACTTTAGTTACAGGTTACTGTGTAGATTACAAAACATGTATTAACCAATAGCCCTATTTTATACTTTGTCTATTTGAAAATAGCCAATGTACAAGCTCACAAAACGTTGCGTTGTGAGCTTGTAGATCTGCTTTTCAAAAGATATATTTTTTTAAGATTCTGCAAAATTAGTACTTTTGGTACTTTAAGTATACCATTATGCCAATACTACTACTTTTTTTTTTTTACACAAATAACATTTTGAATACGGGACTTTTACACAGAGTATTTATTGTGACTTTGCTACTTTTACTTGGGCAAAAAAAAAAGATCTGATTACTTCTTCCACCACTGGTTGAAGTGTGACTCAACAGTGCTTTCTGCTCCCATTCTGCTGCTAGCGATCTGAAATTCCAGCTGAGATCCACTGCCCTCACCGGACCTTGCAAATTGGTCCTGGGATTTCAACCAACAACCCTCACGGCGTTCCCACATGGAATTCCGAAACGGCAATCGAACGCTATACCACAAACCCCAAGGCTTTTACGGGCCTTAAAGCGACAACGTGTCCTGAATAACTGAAACAGATTGGCAGAAACCTTGTATCTCCATTTGTCTTTTTTGTATTTGTATGCCCTACTTCGTCACACAAAAGAATCAAAAGTAGCAGATCTACAAGCTCGAAACGCGGCGCGAAGCGACGCGTTTTGAGCTTGTAGATCTGCTACTTTTGAATTTGAATCCTGAAAAGAAACAGTTTTGGACATATGAGGTTGTCGAAATATGTTGACGAAATATTGAACCAATGAAAAAGTATCACCAAGAGTGTGTGTGTGACTAAGTAATAACTACATCGGATCCATTGGAACACAGGTTTTTTTATTTTTTTATATTTCCTGAAAAGTAACAGTTTTGGACATACAAGGTTTCCACCCGACAGCCTAACGATATCCACCTGGGTGCTGTAACAGTTAGGACGGTGGCTGTAGGAACGGAGCAATCAGAGATAACTGCGAGTTTGACAGAGTTCTGCCGTAGCGTCATTTCCCCTCGGGTCAGCCCCCCTCCCGACACCAATTACCGTCACCTCACCGCCACTGTGACGTGAATCAATTAGGCCAGTGGTTCACAACCGGTGGTCCGGGGACCACCAGTGGTCCTTGAGGGGGTTCCGGGTGGTCCCCAGCTAAACGATGGAGAGTTGGTAACCAAATGGACCCTTATACTGTAGATCTTTAACTCTTGAGAGCGTAAAATGAAACCAAATGGACCCGTAAGTAAGGGTCCATTTGGTTTCATTTCACGCTCTCAAGAGTTAAATTATTGTTAAACATCTGCATTTACTTAATTAAAGAATTGTTATTTTGATCAACGTTTGCCTGTTATCTCTCCTATGGTACCAGCATCAATACAGCATAGAATTGTGGACAAAATCGTATCCAACGATAACAAAACATTCTAAGTCTTGGGTCTGAGAGTCTAAATCTCATCAAATGGTGGTCCGTGGCTCAAATGACGAATAAATAATGGACCTTGAAATGAAAAGGGTTGAAAACCACTGAATTAGATCCACATTCAGCAGCGGACAAAGTACTCAAGCTCAGTACTCAGAGTAGTCGAGCACAGATACTCTTGGTGCAAGTATTACTCAACTACAAGTGAAAGTCACTCTGTGAAAATAGCAGATCTACAAGCTCACAACGCATCAGTGAGTTTTGTTGATATGCTATTTTCACTACATTTGAATCGGTTTTGAGTGTTTTTTTACCTACAGGTCCGTATTATGGGGACCTGTAGGTAAAAAATTAGAGGCGGAAATCTTCAGAAGAAATCTTTCGAAAATAACAAGGTTGCAGATCGGCTACTCTTGCCGAATGAGGATATTTTAATTAAAAGTGTGTGTGTCCGTGTGCGTGTGTGTGTGTGTGTGTGTGTGTGTGTGTGTGTGTGTGTGTGTGTGTGTGTGTGTGTGTGTGTGTGTGTGTGTGTGTGTGTGTGTGTTGTGCTGGCTGTCTCTGTGGAGATAGTGTTGAACTCTAGATGGCATTGGCCTCAGAAGCCTCATGGCATTTAGAATTCAAATTTACATTTCTCCGCTACTGTAAATGCAATCCACTTGTCCTTCTGCGACGTCTGAGCAGATTAAGCCAATGTGAAAGGCACATACCCCCTGTAACTACCATAGACAGGGTATTGGTATCCTAGGTATTAGTCTCTCACCATGGACTGAGACATTGGTCTTTATCTAAATAAATATATAGTGTATTGAGCTATGAGTACAGTAGGTGGACAAATCTTTTCCCTCATCGTTCTCTCTCACAGTTCTCATCCTCCAGTCATCTATTAACATGGACAGAAAGCCATCAAAACATGAAGTCTGGGTCAGGTCAGGTGCTCAACAATAAGGTATGATACACCTGTGTGTCATCTGTTCTCGTCTCTCACGTCGGCAGCACGTATACAGTACAGTAGCTCCACAGGTTTGCAATGACTGTGGGGGTTTTGTAACAAGACATTATTTTCTGTGTGTTCCATGGGGCGGACTGCTGACGGATTTCAGAAGGGAAATAAGTAGTTTATAATTACTTATTTTTGTTTTATAAAAGTGCTCCATGAGTGACTCGGATTTGACTTGTTCACTTGCACTTAAAACCATTTAATTCCAACATACTTATAGCAAAAATAGCCCTTCTGCAAGTTCACAATGTGATGCGGTGTGGCTTGTTGTGAGCTCTTAGATCTGCTACCTTAACACACGTAAAATATTGTTTTTATGTTTGAAAAATTGCCCAAAATAGGAACACCAGGGGTTAACATGGAGAAACATATCCACCACACTTCAAGTCAATCCAACCTTATAAAAAATATGTGCTGCCTTTAAGCTGAATTGACTTCATAGCTGTTTGCTTATCATATTTGCCAGCCAGCCTCGATAGCATGCCATGGTTTATAAGATTACTTTACAAGCACTTGAGCGGCACAGAATTGGCAAGGGCAAACTTTGTGTAGATATGAAAGTCTTTGGTGCTCGTACAGGAACACTGTGTTATCCCATTCAATCCGGGAGCGCATCCGTGTCATTTTAAGATTTCTTTGGCTATTCAAAAATAGCAGATCTACAAGCTCAAAGCACGGCACAGAGTGCCGCGGTACGACCTTGTAGATCTGCTATTTTTGAAAAATCTTAAAAATGTGTGCAAATCTTTGAATATGTATTTTTTAAAGCAAACATTTGTAACTCAAATCTTTGGTTCTGGGGGGGTCCCTGGAACAAAACATTTTGAGATTGGGGTCCGCGACCAAATACATATCTAAAAATGTTTTCTAAATCCTATCCATGTCAAGGACCCCCAAAATGATATGTATTTGGCCGCGGATCCCTATCTAAAAATATGTTTGAGATCAGAGTTAAAAAGGGTTTTAACATTTATATATATTTAAAGATTTACACACATTTTCCACGATTCTTTTCAAAAAATAGCAGATCTACAAGCTCATGCTATTTTTGAATAGCCAAAGTATAAAATAACGGTTAAAGTGGTTGCTTTCCCGGTCTTAATGGGTTAAAGCTGTGCCAGCTCTGCTGCTCCTGCAGCGCTCTGTCAGATAAAACGTATTCCCCACACACTCACACACTCACACAGAGACAACCAAGAAGTACTTTTACTGAGCAACTTAAACCCCATGCAACCATATGGTGGGGAAAGCTTTCGCTGAAAATAGCCGATGGACAAGCTCACAGCGCGTCGCGACGTGACATGTCGTGAGCTTGTCCATCGGCTATTTTCAGTGAAAGCTTTCCCCACTAACAGAAAACAGAAAAGACGCTTGTAGAGAACCCTGAGGAACTCCGGTCAACCCATATGGGGTTTCGGTAGTTAAGTAAAAGTAGCAGACAGTACTGCAATACTTGTACTGGTACAAGTAAAAGGCCTGTACTCAAAATAGGGCTTAAGTGGTTAATATGTTTTGTAATACGGTAATCTAAATCTGCAGTAGTAAGTAGCTTATAACTAAAGCTGTCAAATAATTGTACTGGAGTATAAAAAGTAGAATATTTGCCTATGACATGTAGTGGAGTAGACGTATAAAGCAAAGTAAAAGGACCACAACATTTTACTTAAATACAGTACTTGAGTAAATGTACTTAGTTACTTTCCACCAATGCTCAGTCAGATAGATATTCCCCTCACAGTGACAGCCCATGGGGGCAGACAGACAGACAGACAGACAGACAGACAGACAGTCTCTCTGAGGTTTTCAGATCCACAAGCTCTTGCTGAGTGCAGTCACATGTAAATAAGTAATCATAGAAAGAAAAACATCTCGGAATTGGATTCTGAAAGTCGTGACAGCAGGAAAACGCTGAGCGGAATGACTTAGCAGAGCGACCTTGTTACTTTCGACATGAAAGTGGTCCATGCAACCACAGGGCAACTGTGTGACGCTACCTGTGTGTCCTTATATTTACAACTTGTTTACTTATTTTAAACCACTTAACCCCTTTAAGGTTGACAGTGGTGGAAAAAGCACTCGCATTTCTTACTTAAAAGTGTCAATACTGCAATGTAAAAATACTTTGTTACAAGTAAAAGAAGTCCGGAATTCAAAATTCACTTGAGTAAAAGTACAAAAGTATTGATATCAGAATGTACTTAAAGTAGCAAAAGTAGAAAGTACTCATTATGCAGAATGTCCCATTTCAAGTTTTCAAATGTATAAAAATCTTTTGAAAATAGCACATCTACAAGCTCACAATGCGTCGCATCAACACTGGGTCAGTGTAATGCTGCGTTCACACGGGCAGATACAAAAATACACAGCATATTTGTAACTCTGTAGCTTTGTATCTGTGTTGCTCTGTCGTTGACGTCATCAAGCGCTGCTTTATCGGATCTACAGTTGTAGTTTTGTATCTGGAAGTTGAACACAGCTCAACTTGACTTTGTATCTTTGTATCTTTTGTAGCAGCTACAGTACAAACGCCGGATGTTGCTTTGTATCTGTAGATGTTGCTGGCTTCCATTGAAAATGAATGGTATCTTTGTATCTGCTCGTGTGGTGCAGCATTAGAGAGACAGGAAAAGAAAGGGCAGAGAGGGGCGAGACATGCGAGACAACAAGACGACGGGGGTTGGATTCAAACCCGGGTCCTCGCACTCACTAGGAGCATATCGTCTCTGCTGGGTGGAAACCTCAAATGTCCAAAACGGTTACTTCTCAGGATTCAAATTCAAAAATAGCAAAAGTAGCCAATCTACAAGCTCGAAACGCGGCGCGAAGTGACGCATTTCCAGCTTGTAGATCAGCTACTTTTGATGCTTTTGTGTGACGCTGTAGTATGATCATGTAGGGCATTAATTTACGGAAAAAAAACACAAACAGTTACAATATGGAGATAAGAGGTTTCTGCCCGACAGCAACGATTATGGTCTGTGCAATACCTGGCTGAGCCACCAGGCACCCCTAAGGCTATTACTGTGTCTAGTGCAAGCTTAATAGTGGAAACTTCCTGAGAGTTGGAGAGGGTCATTACCATCGGCGAACAAACACAACATTGCGCTATATTTATTACATCTGTACGGTGCTTATTGCTATTAAAATGGGTTCGCAATTGCATAGCCTTTTTCCTCACCTTGTTTATCAAGCAACAGCACTGTTCAGCAAGCTGCTTTCACTATGAGAGAGAGACAATCACATTTTCTCAAACACAGGTATGTATAAGGTCAGGTCAGGGCAGTATACCATGAGAAATTCTATGAATATAAATCAGCTGTGATGAAGGAGAGCTGTCCATCTAAGATGTGCAGATTTGACTGCTGTATACGGGTCAGAGAGGTACACATGCAGAGCGACAAAATATAAATTAGGCTTGGCGGTAGTTACCCCAGTAGTTGCCTCAAAATGCACGCACGCATCACACCTGACTTAAACCTTGCAGAAACGGTAATTCTAGCAAATATATCGTTTGAATATAAAGGCTATAAGGCTTAATGTCTTCAAAAACATAAAATATTTAACCTAATCCCCACCAATCAGTTGGTAACTAGAAGTGGTAAACTCTGTTGGGTGAAAGTATGGCCCAGTGCCCCATGTGCTAAGTTACAGGTCCAGCCTTGCTGCCAGGCTGGAGTTATATGTTACATCTGTGGCAGTAGATCTGGAAAGCAGGGGGGGGGGGCTTTTGTCCCGACAGGCAACTCTATTTTAAGACAGAAAACACACAAAATGAATGGCACTGTAGGTAGAGACTGCCTGCCTGCCTGGCCCTGTTACACGTCTAAAACATTCCCCTCTCATCCGCCTTCACCTCCTCCTCCTACTCCCATCCGTCTTGTCCGTTCCTCCCAGCATCCTTTTAGTACGCTGTAGACATTTCAGCAAGGCAAGCACCCCGCGGCCCCCCTCCTGATCTGTACACCAGCCCCCCCCCCTCCCCTTTCCCTCTGATTCAACACTTTGCCGCTCTCGCCTCCACCTCGCTTATAGGACATTTTAATTATGCATCAACTACTGATCAGAAGCAATTAATAGGCAGGGCGAGGCCTTTTTACTTTGCGGGGCTCTTAACCTGGTTCTCTTAAATAAATTATCAAGCCGACCAGATCTCGCCTATTGAGCCCCCCCCCCGTGCCAGTTGTAGATTGGGAATTTTGCAGTCAGTGTGAAAGGTCCTATATACCCTCGCCCAGGTGACCCAGCCGGGGTTGATCAAGCCCCGACTTACTTCCCAGTAGCTACCCACGGTCAGTCCTCTTAGACCTAGACTATAGGGCTGGCTGATATGACTTAAAATCATCACAATTATTTCAAACTTTTGCCTCGATTACGATTAATGATTGATTATTGATTTTTTAAAATAGCAAAAATAGCATATCTATGTGTGAGCTTGTAGATCGGTTATTTTTTGTACGCCACCACTATACAACAAAGTATAATACAGGGTTAAGTGACTAATCGATTCAGTCAACAACAACAACAAAAAAAAGCTGAAGAATTGTGTCAATTTGTTGATATACATAAAGGGGGAAAAATGCTTCTCAAATATTCAATGAACCTACCCGTAATTTCAGTTTGGATATATTTCCAGTTACCAGCCAGTTGTAGATTGGGAGGTTTTCAGTGTGGACAACAGTCAACACCAAAGGCCTTTTTAGACTCAGAACTCGAGGCTTCCAGGGGATCACAAGGTTCACTTGTGGTCAGGCCATCCCAGCCATAACCACACGGCACATCCCAGAAAGCAGCTGATACCATCAGCTGATCCCACCCTGCCCCATGTCGGTGAAAAAGCCCAATCCTATTAGCGGCAACATCAGCGTGATGATGGGAGATATAGAGCTCATGAGACTCATACGGACAACAATTACATACGTGCCTTGGACTCTAGGATCCCCCGATGAGCATGGGGTGCTATTCTTAGAGGAACAGATGCTTCGGTTGCTTTTTTTTTTTCTATCTTCAACCTTCATTCCACAGAAGGTTATTGCTGAGTGTGCATGCTTTTGTTCCACGGATACATACCATGATGGAGCTGCCCAGTTACAACCACAGTGTACTACTGTTGGCCACTGAACAGCTGCACCAAAGGGTGCCTGGCTCAAGGACAACCTGACAGCATGTTTCTACCCTGCCCCCCCGCCCCCACCCCCCAGATTATACTTTCTGGTCAGCAACTTTGAGTCACACAATCTTTGTCTATCCATCTCTTCCTCCATGATACAAAGTAAATCGTGGCTGTCGGGTGGAAGCCTTGTACTGTATGTCCAAAAAAACGGAGACATAACCTCCAATAGGAACCAATGTAGTTATTTAGTTACAAGCTCTCACTTGTAACTTTTCAGTGGTTAAATATTGTTTTAAACCCAGAAACTCATGTAACCACTTTCACTATTTCCAAAATTAGTCGATCCACAAGTTCACAGGGTGACACGGCGCATTGTGAGCTTGTACATCAGCTATTTTCGCAGCTTTTGCAGGATACAAGCTCACAGTGTACTGCACGTGTTGTAGGCCTTGTAGATGTGCGATTTTTTCTATTTTTGAATACAAAAAAATATGTCACCTATAATGACATGCCCAAAATAGGGACTCCATGCTGAAAGTGCTTTTAAGTGTTTTGAAACATTTGCATTAGACTCACAAGTCAGTCAGTCAACTAGAGACTGTGATCGATCTCTTAGCTTTCATTTATTTTCACGGAGTGCATTGCAGAACCAATTCAAAGTCTTATATTGGGATGGTGATTGGTTTCTAAAGCAGTGGGCATATAGGTTTGTTAGAGGCTGTTCTCAGCTTGCATTTATAAGTCCCAACCCAGACGAGTGTCTGGCAACGTGAGACTATTGCACATACAGTACATACCACTTATACATGTACTGTATAAGTGGAGACTTGTAAATTCACCCTCATGAGTTCACATCAAGGGCCCCTGTTGAAGAGTATCTAAATAAACAGCAACCTTAGCAAAAACATCAATTTGTGATTCTCTCTTACAGCAACAGATAACAAACAGCGCAGGGATCTTTTATTATTATGTTATTCTTTACGCAAGAGGCCAATTTGTTGTGCTTTGCAGAAGAAGCTGCCATTATTTCAGGCAGTAGTACTTTGTACTCAATAACTTGATTAGAGTTTGCTGGAGGAAAAACAAAAAAAAGGCCTTCCAGAATCATTAGAGCCAAAGCTTCCCTATCGTTCACGTGGTTTTAAAAACCTGACCCATTTCTTTCACTGACTCTCCCCTGTACACAGTGACTTCCTCCCCTCTTTTCCTGCCTCCCTGCGGTACATTTCCGAGCTTTCACGGAACAGAAACCTGAATGGAAATAAGGGAGTTTTCGTTCCGGACCTCCTTTTCAATTAAACTCCCTCACTTTGCCAGGAGGGGAAACAGTCCTGCTCTTATGTAATCTATCTCCAAACATGATCAGGCCGGGTAGCAGAGAGCGGATAGGGAAGATATGTCACAGACACAGGGAAGGGTAGCAGAGAGCAGATAGACAGACATGTCACAGACACAGTGAATAGTAGCAGAGAGCAGATAGACAGACATGTCACAGACACAGTGAATAGTAGCAGAGAGCAGATACCGTAGACAGATCACCGACACAGTGAGATTGTAGGAGGGCTGGAACCTCAGAACTGCTGGTCCTGCTAGTGTTATAAAGTAACTAAGTACATTTACTCACATACTGTACTTACAGTAAGTACAATTTTGAGGTACTTTTACTTTACTCAAGTATTTCCATTTCTTGATACTTCTACTCCACTACATCTCAGAGGCAGATTTTGACTTTTTACTCATTACTCACATTTATTTGACAGCTTTAGTTACTAGTTGCTTTGCAGATTTAGATTATTAATAATAAATCAGTTTTTTTTTTCAAAAAGAGCTGATCTAGAAGCTAGCCTAAGTATGAAATAGGTAATTGATAAATGATTATAGTCCAATAACATGTGTGATTCTGAAATGGACATTCTGCTAAATGATTACTTTAACTTTTTGCTACTTTAAGTATATTTGATGCCAAATAAGATTTTTAATGCATGACTTTTACTTGTAACAGAGTATTTTCACACTGTCGTATTGCTACTTTTTACGTAAGTAAAAAAATCAGAGTACTTCTTCGACCACTGGTCCGGTAACAAGCCAGTGAGCTGGTTTCACATTCTTTGCCGTGCATCTCCATTCACACACACACACTCACAGAAAAGCAGGTTCTTCATTGCTTCACGCCTCCACATCATGGCACCTCATATACCCAGCCAGCTGGTAAACACACTGCCCGGGCGGCTCACCTGGTGTCACCCGCCTGCCCGCCTGGCCGGCTCTCAACAGGCACCGCTAAACACATCCCATACAGGAGTCACTTTCCATCTCCTGAGAGGCTCAGACTAGAAAGGAGTCAGACTAGACGGTACGTGTACGATGGAACTCCTGATAAATAACAGCAGCAGTGATATTGGAACTCCACAGGCAGCGGCCAGATTCAAGGTCCTCCATACTTTGTAATATCGTTGCTGTCGGGCGAAAACCTCCTATCTTCATATTCTAACTTTTTGTGTTTTTTGGTAAATCAATGCCCTACTTGATCATACTACAGTGTCACACAAAAGTAGCAGCTCCACACGCTCAAAACACGGTGAGAAGCGACGCGTTATGAGCTTGTGTATCAGCTACTTTCTATATATATTTAATTTGAATCCTGAAAAGTAATTTGGGGGTCCTTGATATGAAAATGTCTGAGAACCACTGGTTTAACCCATTAACCTGGAATTGTGTAATTTTTTTGATTTAAGCTATAAAGCATTATTTTAGACTTTGGGCTATTCAAAAATAGCAGATATACAAGCTCATAGCGCGGCACCGAGTGCCGCGCTATGAGCTTGTAGATCTGCTATTTTTGAAAAATCGTGAAAATGTGTGCAAATCTTTGAATATATATATATTTTTAAGTGAACATTTTTAACTCAAATCTTTGCTTCTGGGGGTCCCTGGAACAAAATATTTTGATGAGGGTCCGCGGCCAAATGCATATAATTTTGGGGGTCCTTCACATGAAAAAGATTGAGCACCACTGATATAGAAAAATACGTTTTTCAGAAAACTGTTGGGATTTAGGAGACATGTAGAATCGGCTTCAGGTCTCAATGGGTTAAAGAACATTTAGGAAGCAACTCAAGCAAGCCCAAATAAGCAGCTACACTGTAGGAAAAAAAATGCAACCCGCAAACTACCAATATTCACAAGCGACTTTACAGAGAAACAAGCCCCGAGTCACTTATAATAAGCGGGCATGGCAACACCGGCCTCCAGTCTGCATCCTCATGCATGCACAGCCAGCCAGCCACTGATAGAAATAGTAGAAATAGTAGGTCAGCCTCGGTCGGAGCCACTTCTCCGCAGGCTCCTCATGGTTGTGGGGATCTGCAGCGTGATACATCAGGCACCTCCAACCAGCTCCACAGAGTCCAATTACTCAGGATGAAAGTGCCATAATGCCGTGGTGGTGCTGATCCACACAGTATTACAGCACCGCCGCCTCGCTCTCAGGTGACTCGGGGCCCAAAGGCTCTTTTTCTTGGAGTGTCAACACAGATTATGATTCATGTTGTTCATAAATGATAAATTAAAGCATCCATGATGTGTTGGACTGACTCAGCGGAATGAGAGAGGAAAAAAGAAAAAAACAGACAATCTGGAAATTATTGAAGTCAGCACTTCAATTATGTAAATCTAGAAGGCATGTCTAAACTTTGTGTGTGTGTGTGTGTGTGTGTGTGTGTGTGTGTGTGTGTGTGTGTGTGTGTGTGTGTGTGTGTGTGTGTGTGTGTGTGTGTTTGTGTCATTGTACATTTTTTTTGCAAGACAGTGTTGGAAGTACAGTACTCAGATGTTATATTTAAGTAAAAGTAACAATACCACAATTGCAGAAATACTCAAGCTAAAGTGCAAAAGTATTGGCATTAAAATATACTTAAAGTACCAAAACTAAAAGTACTTAATTTTGTCAAAATGTGTCAATAAATCAAATAGCAAAAAACATAGCTTACAATGTGTGTTTTGGAATAATGATCTAAATCTAAAAAGTAACTAAAGCAGTCAAACAATTGTAGTGGCGTAACAAGTGCATTTGCCTTAGAGATAGTGGAGTAGAAGTATAACGTATAGAAACATGGAAATACTCAAGTAAAACTTAAAAAGTACATCAAAATACAGCCCTTGAGTAAAAATATACTTAGTTACTTTCCACAACTGCTGCAAGATGTTCCTAAACTGTTATTTTTCAGGATTCAAATAAAAAAATTGCAAAAGTAGCAGATCTGCAAGCTCAAAACACATCGCTTCGCACCACCTTTCGAGCCTGTGGATCTGCTACTTTTGATGCTTTTGTGTGACGCTGTAGTGTGATAAAGTAGGACGTTCATCTACAGAAAAAACACAAGAAGTCAGAATACGGAGATAAGAGGTTTCCGCCCGACAGCAATGATAATCAAAGTCCCTGCATAATTTGTTCCCCAAAACCCCCAGTGGGCCTGTGGTGGTGGATGTACTGTACTGAAGCAGGCTGCTGATGAGACGCACAGAGAGGACAGAAGGCCTTTAAGAATGCATGGTGTGTTTCAGGTAATGAGGAGAAAGCCTGGTGCAAATGATGATGCCCTGGGAGGTGTGTGTGTGTGTGTGTGTGTGTGTGTGTGTGTGTGTGTGTGTGTGTGTGTGTGTGTGTGTGTGTGTGTGCACATGAGGTGGTGGGAGAGCAGCTCCACGGCATAGAGGATACAGCAGACACCACATATAACACAAGGTTTATGTTCTGTGATGTATGACCTGGTATCACCAAAGAAACATGCACTTCTGCAACTTAACCCATTCTGACCGGGAACGCATCTGTGTCATTTTTTAGATTTCTTTGGCTATTTCTTTGTAATCTTGAAAATTTGAGCAAATCTTTGAATATTTATATTTTTTCAAGTGAACATCTTTAACACAAATCTTTGCTTCTGGGGGTCCCTGGAACAAAATATTTAAAATATATTTATTCAAAGATTTGCACAAAATGTTCAAAAATATCAGATCTACAAGCTCCTAGCGCTGTACTCTGTGCCGCGCTATGAGCTTGTAGATCTACTATTTTTGAATAGCCAAAGAAATCTAAAATGACAGAGAGGCGTTCCCGGATTGAATGGGTTAAGTGAAACAAAACAGAAACTGTAAGAAAGTGGAACATTATCAAACAAACTGCCGGAATCCGGTAGAGTTAGATAATAGATGAACTCTGGGCTCGTAAAGGTGTGAGGCTGTATTGAGAGTATTGGTCTAGTTCAGTACTTTATGACAGTCTTTCTCATAGTGGGGTCCGGGGGACCGCCCAAGCATCCTTGAGGGGGTTCCAGGGGGTCCCCAGCTAAATTAGTTAATGACCACTTAAACCCCATATACTACAGTACATTGGCTATTAAAATAGCTTATCTTTATAGCTCTGCCATTTTAAGAAAATGTAGATTTCTTTTAACACAAACCTTGCATGGGGGTCCCTGCCTGGCACAAAGCATTTTCAGATGAGGGTCAGTCTGTGGCCAAATACATAAGAATTTGGGGGTCCTTGCCATGAAAAGGTTGTAAGGTTGAAAAACAGTGTATGACGTCTACAGTATCTACCAGTACTTTCACTAGTCCACATCCCAACCCTCTCAAACCCTCTACAAAGAGCCTCTTCCTGTATGCCCTTGTTGTCCTCCATGTGGCAGCTGCAATCTTCTCACGCAACTGAGCCCCCCCTCCCTCCCCCCCAATGTATTTACTCACACAAAAAAAGCAGCACAATGGCGTTTACGTGATGCCCTTGAGGATCGCTTGTAATCATTTTACAACCCTCTCCAGAGGAAAGGGTTAACAAGGGATGAGAAGAAGTCCATTGTTATTCAGATGGTCCTGCATCCCTCTAGCCCTGCTCCAGGCCTGTAGGTGATCCACCAGCTGCACACAGGGCTGAGGTTCTCAAACTTTATCATGTCAATGTCCCCCGACATGATCATGTATTTGGCCGCGGACCCCCCAATCTGAAAAGGTTTTGTGCCAGGGACCCCCAGAAGAGAAGATTTGTGTAAAAACAAGGGAACCAGGAGACCTGGTACTGCCAGACCCCTAGTGGTTGAAATCTGAATGGCCGGACTTCGCATGACTTGTGTGCAGAGGAAAAGAGGGACAGACCGGAGGAAAAGAGGCACAGACCGACCGACAAAGCCTCCTGTAGGCCGACCCCTTGGGTCTGGCAACAAAAATAAATCAGAATGATTAAAAGAAAGAAGAAAAAAACGCTCTATTCATAAGATTATTGCCAACTGCTGAAGTTACCCCTAAAGCAGTAGCAGTAGAAAGTAAGAGGAACTCTCTCCGGTCCAGAATAGGGCCGAAGTGTACATAGCAACAGTATGTTCCTGTTCCTGCCCATGTGGTTATTATTGAAGTCTGCATCAATGCCGTCGACAGCAGCTGTATGAGCGAATGAGGCTGCTCCAGGTATAAGAGAGACGCAGCTGTGGATCACAGGAATGGAGATGAGACGGGAAAAGGAAAGCTGGTGGACACATATCATGTGGAATGCATGCATATATATATTTATTTTATATTTTATATTTTTTATATTCATTTTTTTTGTAGATCTGCCATTTTTGAAAAGATTTGAGTACAAATGTAGATCAAAAAGATTCTGAACCTGGATGACATCTTTAAAAAAAGATTTGAGTTACAAATGTTCGCTTTAAAAGATATATATATTCAAAGATTTGCACAAACTTTCAAGATTAAAAAAAAATAGCAGATATACAAGCTCGTAGCGCGGCACTCGGTGTCGTGCTACGAGCTTGTATATCTGCTATTTTTTAGCAAAAAATAAGTAAAATAATGGTTATAGCTCAAATCTAAAATGACACAGATGCGTTGCCGGATTGAATGGGATATACATACATACTGTACACACACATAATCCTGAGGCCATTCACGCACGCAGACGCACATGCACAAACCAAAAGTCACCCTGTCCCTCTCTGCACTTTCATTAGGCCATGAAAATACAGTCTATGAGAGCATCAGTCTTTCCTCTGGTATGTATGCTCCATCTAATCACATTAGCCCCGTTTCATTCACTTAAAATGTAAAAGCTGAGATTCGGCTCACACACTGCTCCAATAAAAACAACAACAACACCACACACTATAAGTACAAGAAGCACTGTCCTCAGCTTCAATCTCTCTGGTATAAAGTACCGAAACTATGCTCACAAACTATGAGCTATGCACTATGAGATTTATTTTGGCAGGGGTCTTATGTGCCTCAAGTCTTTGCCTTTCACACAGTCACATTTGTTCCTCGCCGTTTTCTCCGTCCAAACCCCGGGGAGGCAGCCAGGGGACATTGCGCACGCACACGCACACGCACACACACACACACACACACACACACACGCACACACACGCACACACACACACACACACACACACACACACACACACAAACAGGGGAGAGAGGAAGGGGGACGCGCAAACCGAGTCTCCCAGTCTGTTGTATGATGAGGGGTTTTGATTGATTGAATACTTTATTAACAGTTTTGCAAAGACAAGCACAGTTCAATACAAGGTCTGTTACGAGGATTTTAAACCCAAGAAAGCACTATGGCTCGTTTCCATTGGGGTCCTTCTTTGCACTCAATTCATCGAAAGGGGTGTTCCATGGGGTCCCCAGCTAAAGTAGTTAACGTAGCATCACAATCATTATAACCGCTTTATCCGTTTACGTTGGCTATTAAAAAATAGCAGACACAAGCTAGCAGCGCGGAACAAAATTACATTTTTAAATCTAAAAAAAAAATTGCAAAATTTTGAATAATTTTTGATTCAGACAAATCTTCTCTTCTGGGGGATCCCTGGCACAAAATCTTTTCAGGGGGAGGAAGGGTGAGGGGTGGTGGTGGGGGTGGTGGTTCCTGCAGGGCAACAGTCTGCTCTGCCCACTCCTCCTGCCACGGTGCCCACTGAGCAGCCAGGCTGACAGCTATACCACACATCACTGACACACTAATGCCTTTACATAAGGGGGTGTTCCGGGTTCCCATTCGCCACCAGTGACCACCAGGCTGTCAGCTGTTTGCAATATACACAAATAATAAACAAATCAAAACGAGAACACAACACACAACTCATACTTCACAAGGTTTCTCTAATATTCAACACAAAATGACACTTTCAATGACTATGGCGATGCAAAACCTATTCATCCACTTTGTCGTGACAAACATCTTAACCACTTAAAACACTGTATGGTTGAGGGGAGTCCCTCAAGGCTCTATGCTAGTGTCTATTCTGTTTTCTGTTATTGTGGGGAAAGCTTTTGCTGAAAATAGCCGATCGACACAGTGAAGCGTTGTAAGCTTGTCATTCTGCTATTTATACAAATGCTGGGGTTTAAAGAAATAGTTCCCCCAAAAAATTACTTGTTTTCTTAATTTGATGACCAGCGGAGTCTCCTACTGGAGACTCCGACGATCATCAAATTATTGGCTAAGGAATGCGACAAAAAAATTAAATAATCCATGAATTCAAAGCTTCATGGGGTGTGTAATTGATAGAAAATAAGTAACTTTTTGGGTGAACTACTCCTTTAAGTGGTTAAGTACTAAGTAGAGCTGGAAGCGACGATGGAAGGCTCGTCTAAGGAGGACAGAGAGAGAGAGAGAGAGCACTCTTTTGCTGTTATGACCTGCTGCAAACGTGCTGCATAGCCAGACACCAGCTCCTGGCAGTATTCCTGAGGAATCTTAGTCCATTCCTCATGTGCAATAGCCTCTCCAGTTCACTAATTTGTGGGTTTGCGTTTTGCAACCGCCTTCAAATCCCACCAGAGATGTTCTATGGGGTTCAAGTCAGGAGACTGTGTGTGACGGCCACTGTAGAATAAGAAAATCGGTCAAATGTGGTTGTCTAGGACTGTGGTTCACAAACATTTTAGCTCGAGACCCAAGGGAGAAATTTTATGTCTCCCCGGGACACAAGCTGGTGAAAATAGCATCTACAAGCTCACAACGTGCCGCATTGTGAGCTTGTAGATCGGTTATTTTCACTATTTCTTAAACATTTGCTTTCTACTTTATGGAATTTATTTGATTTGTTTTTAATGTATGCATTTTGCATTTTTTTAAATGTTTTGAAAATATGTTTGAAATAATAAATATTTTCATGTCTGGCTGCCTCAACACAGCCCATCCCTTATTGGATTATTCAGACACATTTTAAAGAACACAGTATTTCCATTGCCAACATGCTGACACCAAAATAATAAACAAAATAAATAAATACCACATACTGTATACATGACACTGATCAAAAGTACAGAGACAGTCTGGTAGTCTAATTGTCAGACTAGAGAGTGGAGAGCAAGAGAGAGAGAGAAAAGAAAACATATTTACTCGTGACCCATAAAAATATGTCCTCAACCCACAAATAGGTCCCGACCCAATGTTTGGGAAACAGTGGTCTAGCAATCGGGATCAGCAATGGATCCCAAAATCTGGCATCAGTCGGGGTCTGTTTGTGATGCACAAAATGGACACACATGGACACACACACACACACACACACACACACACACACACACACACAAAGGCCAGACTGACCCAGCACGGCAGGCCAGAGTGTGACCTCCAAGCACCCCAAGGAGGTGTTGATGGGCTCGGTGTGTCCCCTGACTGGAGGGACTGCTAGCAGCTTGCCGACAGTGACATGTGTGCATGCTGATGGAGCACCGGAGAGGCTGTGAGGCGAGGCTACTGTAGCCAGACATCTGTGCCCCCGCATGGGGCGGGATTAGGTCATATACCTAAGGGAGGAGTCTTAACGGATGCCTCCACTTTGCCTTTGCCATGGAGCATAGAGACAGGTACATGCAGTCAGAGCATACGGAACATGGCTCGACACAACCAGTGGCTGAGAGGGAGTTAAGCTTATAACTTAATTATGCTCCGTCGTGACTCGTGCGATGGTAACCGTGTGCCGAGAGCGACCAAGAATAGTAGACTTTGGCTATTCTTGAGGTAACGCGCGACAACGTATGACTCAGGTGTCATTATTATTTCTGCAAACAATTCCTCAATCTCTGAGAATGGAAACCCCTAATGGTTATTCACAGAAAAAAAATGTATACTCCCACACGTGCTTCATTAATGAACCAACGTTTCAATCACATACTGTAGGGACCGTCATCTGGATTGCCCCAAATGCGTACCCTCTTAACAGATACAATCTACTATAGGGAATTACTTCAAGATAACACCTTACAGTCACAGCCTTAAGAGGCCACAAAAAGGTCCGCAAATATAATTTAAATGGCAATAATACAGAATGTAGCTTTGCACCCTGAAACACAATGAACTGATAGTGCAAGAGTGCAAAGCTACAGAATGTAGCTTTGCACTCTGAAACACTATGAACTGATACATGTTATGTATTGGGATTGTTTTTGGTAAGCAGCATAATAGCTGTCTGTCGTATGGTAATGACTGTTTAATTACACTGAAATAAACCTCATTTGATTTTAAAACAACAGGAGAATTCAGGAAGCAAATATGATGAAAAATGCACTTCAGAAGTGAGCACATTTATTGGTATATTAGTACTGCAACATTGTTTGGGATAATTGCGAATTCTGTTAAAACAATATGCAGCTGTGTTTACATCTGAGCACTGTGTGTGTGTGTGTGTGTGTGTGTGTGTGTGTGTGTGTGTGTGTGTGTGTGTGTGTGTGCGCGTGCGTGCGTGCGTGCGTGCGTGCGTGCGTGCGTGCGTGCGTGCGTGCGTGCGTGCGTGCGTGCGTGCGTGCGTGCGTGCGTGCGTGCGTGCGTGCGTGCGTGTGAAAGAGTGGCCGAGCGAGCGTGTGTGCATGTTGAGTGTGTACTTGTGTGTAGTTTCCAAGAGCAATACAACTTGGCCCGAACATCATTCCTATAAACATCTTGCCTCTGGAATTAACCTATTCAGACTTGTCTAGTCTTTTTCACGTTTTATTTTTAGTTCTTTTTATACCTCTGTGAGAACGCCATGTTCAATTGTTGAAATGTACTAAGCCAAACTATTATGCAAATATAAGCCACTATTATGAAGGTATGTGAAACATTTGCTGAGTTTGCTGTTGTTTTTTGCTTCCCTGTGTTGCATGCACACGCGCACACACGCACACGCACACGCACACACACACACACACACACACACACACACACACACACACACACACACACACGCAAATGCAGGGACAAAGACAACACAGACATACTGCAGGTAGAACAACTCAAAGCCACACACAGGATTATAGTAATACCACCACCTCTACCACCTACAGCTGTTTGGCCTCCTATTCAGTGCTGAAGTTGTTTTGAACGAAATAGGCTAATCAAACCAACCAGTATAAGCCTGTCTTATACTCATAAGACAAGTGTCTGTCAACAGTGTCAGAAAACTAAAAATGATGGATTCTCAAGTGAAAACTAACTTAGTGGAGGTGCCTACTGACAGGGCAGCCTTCACATGAGATCTGCTGCTGACAGTCGCGGTAATCAAGATTTACCAAAAGACGTGAGGCACCGCAAAGCGATCTGATGAGTCTCTAATAGTCGCTGTCAGGCAGGTTTTTGCATGGTGGCTACTAGGTGTTTGCGTCATGTTGTTTGTTGACACTTGCCATAAAACAGCCTTAAGGAGACAAAAACACTCACATACACAACAAGCAACACAGCCATCCTTACAAAAGAAAGTACTAGGACCAAGGCAAACACACACTAGGGCTGGGCAATTAACTGAAAAACCTTGGACATTTAGGTTAATCAAACAACCCAGAAGCAGGATTTATTTTCCTATATATCAACGAATCAACACGAAAAAAATAAAATAGATTTTTTATAATCGCCTAAATCGATTAGTCTGATTAAGCACTTCCATGGTATTATATTTAAATGTATATAAAATAATGAAAAAAATGCCGATCTACAAACTCAAGTGTCCAATGGCACCGTGTGGTGAGCTGCTAGATATGCTATTTTCACTATCAAAAGACATTATCGTTCATTAGTCATAAACGAGGCAAAAGTTTTAAATAATCGTGATATTGATTTGAAATACCGCCCAGCCCAAACAAATCACACACCACGCACTCAATCACTAACTCACTCAAAAAACAGTTACACCACCAAACACCAATGTCACCAGTGCTGCCATCAAAGCACTGAGCTCTCTGTGAGTCACCTGCTGTTTTATATAACGTTGTTGTCGGGTAGAAACCTCTCATCTCCATAACCTTTTGTGGGTTCTTTTTGTAAACTAATGCCCTACGTGCTCACACTACAGCGTCACACAAAAGTATCAAAAATAGCAGATCTGCCAGCTCGAAACGCAGCTCGAAACGCAGCGCGAAGCGTTGCGTCGCGAGCTTGTCGATCTGTTACCTTTGTTGCTTTTGAATTTGAATCCTGAAAAGTAACAGTTACATACGAGACGGAACGTATGAGGTTTCCACCCGACAGAGACGATAAGCAACAGATTCCCATGTCACATCTGCTTGGTCTTAATGAGCACTGAGGCTGGCTAATGACATTACTGCCTGGTACCCACACCGCACAGCATCCACCATGCAGTTCCGCTGTAAACATACTGTGTAGGACATTCCCAAACACACTCGCTTAAAGGCTGTCACTACTCGTTACCCACACCGCAATGCTGATGAGCTTCCATATGCAAACCAAAGTAAGCATGCGCGTACATATACACTCATATTCATGCCAACACATGACATGACATGCACACAGACACTAGATCTGTCACAATTATTTCATAATCTCCTGATTGCAATCATTTGAGATAGTCGCAATTATTGTGCATAATCGTCGATGATCCACGCACACGCGCGTGTTTTCTGTCTAGGTTTGCTAACAGCAACCAGGCCAGCAGAACGTTGTCCTTAACAAGAGGATGTCCTGTCTTGTCATCAACAGCAGGAAAGTGAAAGCTTGCCACCAAGACCAGAAAAGTGAAATGCCATCCATTGAAATTGCATGAGGCTGGGACGTGGAGCTTGCTGCACGCGTTCCTTCCCCCAGAGCTTTGGTGAACTGGTCAAGACGCTCGATGTCTGAGTGAACACGGTAAACACACAAATCCAAATATAATCCTGGCTGACAGCGCTCAATAGAAATACACTTTGACCTTAATTCTGGATGCAATGCCATCATGTTCTGCACACAACACAGGCTGTATGTGTGTGTGTGTGTGTGTGTGTGTGTGTGTGTGTGTGTGTGTGTGTGTGTGTGTGTGTGTGTGTGTGTGTGTGTGTGTGTGTGTGTGTGTGTGTGTGTGTTAGCGTGCGTGCGTACGTGCCTATGTTTGTCTACGTGCTTTAACATAGAGTGCAGGTAGTCAAATGGTGTTCTGTGTAGCTGCCTTGTTGTGAAATACTGACACAATCAGTATTTCTCCCCATCATTAGTTAATTATTATATAAAATATGGGGATGCAATGATGCTTCTCTCTCTCTCTCTCATTCATTCCTATTAAATAGTAGTAAGAAATAATTCTCATACTTTATTTCTAACTCGTTTGTAGTAAAATATGGTTATGGTTTAGGATTAGGATAAAGCCTCGACTGGGAGCTTCTTGTAAAGTTACAGTGTGCGGACTTCTATTATTTCTTATATTAATCCTCTGTTGGTCCTGCACCTGCCATCCAGCGGATGTGACCGTTTTATTTTTTTCTTTAGTATTGGGATGACTCAGCTTGTATCAGGGTTACGGTTAATATCAATCATATCAAAATAAACGTACTTTCCTTTGATAACGTTTGTGGCAAACCCCACCCATCTGAGGGGTTTGCAACATAGCTCTGAGGGAGTAAAAAACAAACATTCAGGATTATTTGCAGACATTATTTGACTCTGGCCATGTGTATGCGTGTTTCTGTGAATGTACTGCTGTTTACTCAGTGTTACTATAGTAAAAGTGACTTCAAGAAGTGTTTGACCCAGTGTGAGTGTGTGTGTGTGTGTGTGTGTGTGTGTGTGTGTGTGTGTGTGTGTGTGTGTGTGTGTGTGTGTGTGTGTGTGTGTGTGTGTGTGTGTGTGTGTGTGTGTGTGTGTGTGTGAGAGCTTACTCAGCTGTCAGCCGACAGTAAGTGACAGGGCAGCACAGATGTCACGTCTAGCTGGTTAGACAAGGACACACGTGTTGAGCGTCACATCGGTGTCACTCACAGGACGAGCCGCTGATCGGACAAGACCATTGTGTAAAGGCAATTAAGGCTCTGTGTACACATAATCGTTAATGGAGCACATCAGGGATGGCCTGAAGCTCTAACACTTTTAACACGCCGTTCCAATTTAGGGCATGTCATCGTAGGCGGAACATTTTCACAAAGCGTCGCATCGGCATGGGCTGTGAGCTTGTAGATCTGCCATCATTTTTACCACTTTATCCATTTATATGTTGGCTATTTGAAAACAGCAGATCTACAAGCTTGTACATCTGCTATTTTTTGGGGAAAAAAAGGAAAATATTGGAAATGTTTGGAAAATTTGGAATAATTCAGATTTTTTTTAACACAAATCTTCTCTTCTGGGGGTCCCTGGCACAAAACATTTTCAGATGGGGAGGTCCGCGGCCAAATACATATCAATTTGGGGCACGAAAAAGTAAAAAAAATAGCAGATCTACAAGCTCATTGCATGGCACTCGTGCCGCGCTATGAACTTTGCATATCTGCTATTTTTGAATAGCCAAAGACATTTTTAAATGACACAGATACTTTACCGGTCTTGATGGATTAAGGCACTTAAAAAAAACAATTGCTCCAGCAGCACTGCTCAGGAGCCAACAGTAACGGTAAAGGCTGGTTGCTATGGCTTCCAGGTGACAAATAACAATGTGTAACAGTGTTGTCACCACTGTTATGTTTAACACAACGTGTAGTGCCAAAACACAAAACACAGAAGAGAGGAATTATAAAAGGGTACGGCCATACAGTACACGTATAAATGCAGGTGAATGAACCATCGCCTGCCAGAGAAAATGTTGTATCTTGTTGTGCTGAGTGTGGACGGTGCAGGATGTGTGTGATGTACACAGAAATTAGTGTTTGGGTGGTTGTACTGTAGTTGTTGCTCCTTCATCTTGGCTCAATAATAAAACTACAGCCAATGACAGCCAAGTGTGGTCAACCACACACACTTAGTTAAGGCCTGGGGTGTGTTCACCAAAAAATACGCTCTGAGAGCCCTGGAGCGCACCTGGGGAGCTCTCTGGTCGGACATCCAGAGGCAGAGCGGTCAGAGCTTTGAGTGCACAGTGACTGCTCCGAGTGAAAAGCCAGGCTGTGCCGAGCATCTGAACACTGGGGCGATGGCTGCAGCTCGATTGGTACTGTACAGTATTCAACAAGCATCTACGTGTAACAAAACTGGTTAAAATCATATTTATACAGTACGTGGAATGAATTAACGCTCAGTTGAATGCATTTTAAAAGATGAGATTAACTGATGATGAAGCAGTGGTTTTTAAAAAATCAACCCTTTTCACGCCAAGGACCACTAAATTGATATTCATTTTGCCCCCGTCTGAAAATGTTTTGTGCCAGGGACCCCCGGAATCAAAGATTTGAGTTAAAAATGTTCAGCTTTAAAAATATATATATATTCAAAGATACACACACATTTTCAAGATTTTTCAAAAATAGCAGATCTACAAGCTCATAGCGTGGCACCGCTATGAGCTTGTACATCTGCTATTTTTGAATAGTCAAAGCTAAGAGGTTAAAATGATTGTGACGAAGTGAACTCATTTAGCTGGGGACCCCCCTGGTACCCCCCCCCCCCCCTCAAGGACCACTGGTGGTCCCCGGACCACTGGTGGAGAACCACTGTCATAGAGCACTCTGAAATTGGAGCAGACTCTCGGAGCATATTCCTGACTGTGACCCCGGTCACATTGCACCAAAGTTGAACTCCACAAGAAGCGAAAGATGCAAATTCCCTTTGCCACTGGGAGGGAGTGTTTTATCCGCCCCTTTGCTCGCATAGAATGGAAGCAAATATTCAATTTGTGTGTGATCGTGCCCTGAGGCCTAGGTAATCACCAGCCAGGCCCAGGTGTTCTCAATTTAGTCCATGCCTCCCTGCACCACCCACCAAGGTACCTGCCAACAGACACACCCTGACAGGCAGAGCGGGGGGTGTGACTGTACACACACACACACACACACACACACACACACACACACACATGAAGCTGTGTGCAGCGCTGTAGAAGAATGCTCTACAAACCTTCCCTGAATAATAATATATTTTTTTAAATACTGTCGTGGTAGAAAAACCTATGTAGGAGAGTAAGAAAGGCCTCTGTGTGCAGAAAATGATGATTCATGATGAGTTTGAGTACAGATACTTTGTTTACTCTCACTCTGCTTACTTTACCTAAAGTAAATGTTCTATGCATGATTAACAAACAATGAGTCAGGGAAAATGACCACAAAGGGAGAGAAGATGGCTCCCACAGGAGATTGATCAGACACTAGACTCTAGTGTCTCTGATCTGAGACACTGAGACAGATGATCTGCCTCTAGTGACTAGAGGCAGATCATGAGTTGAACACTAGGTCAAAGTTAACTTATGGGGAAATTGATGTATTTTCTTATACCTAGAAATCATGTGCGGATGACCTATGGCCTAGTCACAAGATGGTTAATATTGCATAAGAAAGAAAGAAATGAGAAGAGGAGGAGGAGAGACCTATTGTCTTGCCTACTGACAGAAAGGGTATAAATAGTACTACTAATGTGTGTGTAATATAGAATTGAACGGAGGAATGGAACGGAGATGATCTTGAGCATTGCTTGCTTATGCTATGCTATATTTGTAACCCGCCGGCACAAAATCAAGCCTGAGATTGAAGAGCCACGACCGACTGGTTTCATATCATTTCTACCGGTGAAAAGAATCCTTGGTCAACAGATCTACTTCAATACGTTTTGATTTTTGCATATAAAATACTTTCAGTTTGTCATGTGGATATTCAATGTCCTGAGGACAGGAAACAATCATTTCAAAAACACAATAGTGGATGTAGGGGGGCATCCTGACGGCTCGGCCAGACATAATTGTGACATCATACGTTCCAGTTGGATTGGGTGTTCAAAAAAAATCCTTTCACCTTCTGTCTCAGATTTCATTCCTTCTGTGTGTCCCTCTCTTTCCTGTCACTCTACAACGTGCCTCGAAAAGGGTCTTTAAATGATCAATCTGCGAGCCTGGCTCCATTCATCTCGTTTTCCTCTTCAGGAAAGTCAAGCTTCTCAACGACCTGGAGTGACCCGCTACCTGCAGAACTATGCAGACTGTGGCTCTCCACTCCAGCCTCCTCGCTCTGTTGTGAGAATCAATAATGATTCCGTTTATAGTTCTGTCTTTAAAAGCCCTGTCGGAAGGCATTAGCCAGGGGAATCTCGCTGTTCACCACCACGAGGTCTGGCGGAATAGGTCCTCCAAGGTTCGAGGCCCAACAGCCAGTCTAGCTGCCTCTGTGCAGGGAGAAATACAGAATAACCCCTCCGCAGTGGTGGAAAAAGTACTCAAATGTACCAAAAGTACCAAAAGTAAAAGTACACAAATGTTTGAAAATAGCAGATCTACAAGCTCACAACATCGGCTATTTTCCAATAGCCTAGGTATAAAACAGGACGAAAGTGGTTAATGTATGTTTTATAAAGTAATAATTTACATCTGCAAAGTAACTAGTAACTAAAGCTTTCAAATAATTGTAGTGGAGTAAAAGTACAACATTTTCCTTTGAGATGTAGTGGAGTAGAAGTAAAAGTATTGGAAATCGAAAATACTCAAATAAAGTACAAATAATACCTCAAAATTGTACTTAAATACAGTACTTAAGTAAATGTACTTAGTTACTTTCCCCCACTTCCCCTCCGAAACACAGAGGTCGTCATCCCCGCTGGCTTCCTCTGAGATGCCGTGACACTAAATCAACAGCCATGTCTCTCTGGCTTGTTTGGTTACACATGGTTTCTGCCTCACTCTCTCTGTCTCCTCTGTACAGAGGCTATGTTCTGTGTCCTCCCAGTTGTGACTCATCTCAGTCACAGCGGGGACGACAGCGTGGAGACAAACAGACAGCCAGAGAGAGACAAACAGATAGAGAAAATGACACTTGGGAGTAAGAAGAAGGCAAGAGTGAGAAACAGCTGGGGAGAAACGAGAGTGAAAGAGATCATGCATGAAGGCCTGATTCAAGTTGCTTCCAGTGGTGGAAAAAGTACTCAATTTGTTTTACTTAAGTGAAAATATTAATACTGCAATGTAGAAATATTCCGTTACCAGTAAAAGTCTGGATTTCAAAATGTACTTGTGTAAAAGTACAAAGGTATTGTAAGCTTCTAGATCGGCTATTTTTCGAATGGCCAAAATGTATATAGGTCTGAAGTGGTTAATGTACAGTATGTTTTGTAATAATAATCCAAATCTACAAAGTAACTAGTAACTCAAGTTTTCAAATAAATGTAGTGGAGTAAAAGTACAATATTTGGATCCGAGATGTAGTGGAGTAGAAGTAAAAGCATTGGAAATTGGAAATGCTCAAGTAAAGTACAAACACCTCAAAATTGTACAGTACTTAAGTACATGTACTTAGTTACTTTCCACCACTGGTTGCTTGCTTCCCATTGAAATCAATGGTTAGAAGAAAAATAGCGCGTCTCGCATGGTTCAACAGTTCACACTTTCTTTCTTCTCTTGAGAGGTGAATGCACAATTAAGTCTGTGTGTGATGATGTGTGACTACGTCCTTCAGATGTCTGTCCAATCGCTGGGAAGAATAGAAGAACCTGCTAAGTCACACCGCTGAATGGACGGCCTCGTGTATACTTGTGAATGGGAGGTGTAAAGTGGCCCGCCGCCACTGAAAACAATGGCTGTTGTGTTCAGACGGAAGGTGAATAAGTCACAAAAAGAGAATGTGTGCGCGCGGCAAAACCACAAAAACAACATGCACTGCCAAATCAGAATTTAGCATTTCGTGATTGTGTACCCACAATACAAAGGGATACTTTTCCTAGAGAAGACAAGAGGAGGAGAGATGGAGAAGAGATACAAATAAAGACCAGAGGGATCCGGGGCATTCTCCCGTCATCAGCCATTATTGATCCATAGGGCAATTGAAATGTCCAGGTCATTGATCAGGGGGTCAGCCACGACGGCCTCGCAACTCAGGACCTTATAAGTTCATCCACGACAAGCCATCTTGTGAGGTCTGTCTGACTGCCACCCCGCCCGAGAGGGACAAACACTGGGGCTCCAGTCTGGCCCACGAGACCCTCTTAATCACCGCAACCAGAAAGTCAATACTGCCCACGAGTCAATTACCCAGGGAGAGGAGAGGAGAGGAGAGGGGAGAGGAGAGGGTCTTGGGTTCCATGTGATCCAGGACTTATATCCAGCCCCACCAATCTCTCTGACAACCAAATCATAGGCGAGCTTATTGGAAATCCAACGAGCAGGAGATGTTTGCATTAATAATGCACTCTGCCTGTGGCTGCTGCTCATTGGCTGAGCCTCTCTCCCTCCATGGTAAGCGCTGGACGAACCACACGGAGGTGTCCAGCAGGGACGGGGACGGGGGGGAAAAAATGCAATGCTTTTGAATGGATGGAAATGAGCCTCTCTCTCTGCAAAAGCACAGTTCTTTGCATCTCTATTTGCATCTCATTTTCCAGTCGTCTTCTCACGGGTTCCTTTTATATTCTTATATTTTTTTCGTTCATCTCTTTCCCAATTGCCATATCTTCTGGCCACCATGCTTTTAGTTCCTTCCTTCCCAGTGTGGTCCACTGATGATGGAGTGTTCCTGCCAAGTCTTTCCCTTTCACTATCTTTCTTCTTCTTCCACTGTGCCGTGGCTCTCTCTCTCTCTCTCTCTCTCTCTCTCTCTCTCTCTCTATCCCCCGGTCCATTTCTGGTTACAACTCAATCGAGGTCATTGTTGATAGAACTCTCTAAAGGTTGTTCCCTGCTCTCTCCCTCTCTCTCGTCTAGCCTCTCCCCCCCCCCCCCACCCCCCGTCTCTTGATCTCTCTCTCTCTCTCTCTCTCTCTCGTCTAGCCTCTCTCTGCCTCGCTCACAGCTTTAGTAGTAGTAGTTACTTAGCAGATTTATTTATTTAGATTTATTTATTATTATTACAAAACATGCATCAAGCCCTATTTTATATTTCAGCTTTTCCCGACTACAGCTTTATCTACAACACTTCACGATTCGACACGTTGAGAGCTTGGTATTGCTACTTTTACTTAAGTAAAAAAAAAGAGTAAAAGTACTGCTTCCAGCCGTGTCCCAATGCCTATACTGGAGTTGATGGAGAGATAGTGTTCTTGTTTGTGCTGCTGTCCCTGATGAGGCTCCTCGGTCACACACCATATCAAATTAACAGGCTGCACAAACCTATTACAAGGCCATGCCCCCAGCAGGGCCCCGGGCCCCCAGCACAGTGCAGTGCGCCTCACCTCACCGCACCAGCAAGCCCGCTCCATGATTGATAAGATGCAAGGCAAACACAAGCAGAAGGGTTTTTTTAGAGGGAGAGAGACACAGAGAGAGAGAGAGAGAGAGAGAGGGAGGGAGTCAGAAGGAGACAGACAGAGAAAGGGCAGTGGTTTTCAAACTTTTTCATGTCAAGGATCCCTAAATTGACATGAATTTTCCCGGGGACCCCCATCTGAAAATGTTTTGTGCCAGGGAAGATTTATGTTAAAAATGATCAAAAGTATTCAAAATCTTCCCAACATTTTCGCTATTTTTGAATAGCCAAAGTATAAATGGATAAAGTGATTGTGATTCCGTATTAACATATTTTGCTGGGGACACCCTGTAACCCCCCCAAGGACCCCTGGGAGTCCCTGGACCCCACTTTGAGAACCACAGAGATAGAGGGTAAAGAGACAGAGATTTTGAGGGAGAGAGGGAGGTGAAGTAGAGAGAGGTAAACTCTATATTTTCCATCTTGGTGGAATGCAGATGAGTGGACAAATGTCACATCATTTCCAGTGTGAATAACATGCATTTGCCTTGGCTTGCATCTGCTTTGATAACATTTTGTACAATTATGGTGCAATCTGCACACATTTTCAAACACAATTTGGAGCCACCTGTCATCGGCGGGGATGGCATTTGGCCACACATATATGATCAACCTTTTAAATCATAAAAGGAAATGAGCTAAATATCCCCAAAATGTCTTGGTGAGACCGAGAGACGGACCATCATTTCTGTTTAATATGAAAAGCCTTGAAGAGCAAATGAAAGGCTGAAAGTTTAGTGTTAGTGTTGATTTTGACAGCAAATTATGATTACATTTTAGTCATAGTCTTTTGAATCAAATTCCATTTAGTTGTAGTCATATTTTCGTCACCTAAAATGTTTTACTGTTAAGTCTAGTTTTAGTTGACTAAATGTCATAAGATTATAGTCGACTAAATATACAGTTGAGTTAGTCGGTAGGCCTTGATGGCGTCATGATGGCTGATTTTACACTTGTTTGCATGCTGAAAATAGCCGATCTACAAGCTCACAACGTGTCGCAGCGCGGCGCGTTGTGAGCTTGTATATCTGCTATTTTCAAAGCGCAACAACCAAGCTCAACCAAGCATAAAATGACTTGTCTTTTAGTTTTACTGCATCTCTTCTCCACCAGTCCCTCACTGACATTTTAGTCTAGTTTTTATTTGTTGACGAAATTGTCAATATATTTAGTCTTAGTTTTAGTCATCATAACTTAGTTTCTATTTAGTTTTCGTCAGTGAAAAAAGGTAGTCGCCGAACATTTTTCGACGAAATCAATACTGTTTCATGTCCTATCCCGAATTCAAGCCCACGAAACGTCTACCATTCTTCCAAGAGGGAATCATCACATGAAATGGGGTGATTCTGAGCTTCAGGCAGTACTACTTGTCAACCAGTCCTAGACCTAGGCTACCAGACACTAGGGTCTAAATGTCTCAATGGAAGAGTAGGGAGACAAACCCAAACCACTGCAGATGTACTAGTAACATACTCTACCATACAGATTGGCAAAAATAATGTTTTATTCGTTGAAATTAGTTCTGAATCGCAGCTTTGACATTGTTTTCCAACAGGTCTCCAGCGGTACTGACTCTCTCCATCATTTGGTTTACATTTTGCACATAATGCATAGCCTATTAAGGTGTGTATGCTACACCTATCCTTAGCCTTTCACATTGTGCTGTGTGCGTTATTCTGTTGTGTGACGAGCGTCCAGCTGGCTAATTACATCCTAAAGTACATTTACACGCTCTGCTGAGGTTCAAAACCTCCCATGTGTCTATGCAATGGTGATTCATCGAGCTAATTAATTAGCCACCTCAACGTTAAGCATGGCATTGCTTTGAAAGTGTGACTTGTTCCCGAGAGGATCGGCAAAGAGCTACAGTAGGACAGAGCCAATACATGTCTGATCTGTACTGCACTGTATGTCTGTATTTTCCATAACCACTAACCTGAATGAAAAGCAAGGTGAAAGGCAAGAACAGAGCAAAATGAAGAATATAGCAGTGGTTCTCAAACCTTAACATGTCAAGGACCCCCAAATTTGAAAATATTTGGCCTTATTTGAAAGTATTTTTTTTTTGGCGCCAGAATTGAGGATGCTACAAAATTAATATTTTGAATTTCGTACTATTTTAAATATATTATTTAAAATGCTAAATAATATATTATTGAAATATAAATAATATATTTACATTTTAAATATATTATATTCGGCGCGAAAAAATTATATATGTTCTTGCGCCAGAATTGAGGATTGTCATTAGGAGTGACAGGGATTGATTGGATCATACATGACTACATTAGAGGCAAAAGGATGCTGAAGATGGAGCTGCCAGGCAAGAGGAGAAGAGGAGGTTTATGGATTCGGTGAGAGAGGACCGAGACATGGAGTGACTGAGGAAGATGCTCAGAACGGAAACAGATGATCCGCTGTGGTGACCCCGATATACAAATCTTCTTCTTTTGGCTAATTCGCCAAAAGAAGAAGATTTGTATAGCACATTTCATATAGAGACTGAAGCGTCTAATAATGCGTTTAACAATAATTGAGCAAATGCAACATAAAACGCTGCCTATAGCTGCAGCTTACGTGCTGGACGTTATTAACAACATAAATTGGAGAGATAGAGTTGTTCTTTGGTGTAACGGGGGAACGTAATGCACCGAGGGAATATCCACAGAATGAGAAAATGAGAAGTAAATGTTGAAATTGCACTGGAATAATGTCTGGATTACCCTGTGAGAGGAGAGATAACAGTGTGTGTCTCTGAAGACGAACCCGGAGAAGGTCACTCCAAAATAAATGTCATCGATAAATTGGCTCCCGGAGGGAGGGAGGGAGGGGGGGGGGGCGCCTGGGTCGGCTTACACAGGACAACAAAGCTCATATAAAAGAGCTTCAGTCTAACGTCCATCACACTGAATACCTAGAACCCCCCTGACTGGGCTGGGAGAGAGACATGAATGGACATTATATGAGAGAGAGAGAGAGAGAGAGAGAGAGAGAGAGAGAGAGAGAGAGAGAGAGAGTGAGAGAGAGAGGCAAATGAATGGACTTTATGAGCGAGAGAGAGAGAGAGAGAGAGAGATGAATGGACATTATGAGGGAGAGAGGTAGGGGTGTAACAGTTAATTGAACTAATACATTTAATTGATTATGAAAACGTATTGATAATCGACAAATTAATAAAATGATCGATTAATAACCTATCCCCGTTTTGGGCGTGCCGTTATAGATACGTTTTATGAAAATTGTGCAAATCTCGTAGATCTGCTATTTTTTATATTTTTGCACGACACAACAAAAAAAAACATAAAAAAAGGCTTGCTCCTCGGTTATTCGATTAGACCAAAAGCGTATTAAATAACAATAATAATAATCATCATAATAATAATAAGTTTAACTTGTATAGCGTCTTTCAAGAGACCCCCCCCACGGTCACTTTACATCTATAAATAGACAAACAAGCAGCCAAAAGCCTGTGTGAACGAGTGTCTCTTCAGTGCAGACTAGTACAGTAGACGAGATCCATAGAATAATCACTACCAAAATAATCCATAGTTGGAGCCCTCAAGAATAGAGAGAGAGATATAGGAGAAGGAGGGAGGGAGTGAGGGAGGGAGGGAGTGAAGGCAGACAGTGCTGCATGGTTAAGATGACGGCTTCATCAGATGGCCGGCCCCTCGGACCCCCTCCTCATCCAGCCCTGCTGTCATCCCGCTCCTCCTGCTCCATCACTCACACCCTGTCCCCTCAGACCACTGTGCTCCACACTTCACCCAGGGCAACGATACACACACATCGTTACTGTTGGGGACAAACCTCGTACCTCCATATTAAAATATTCAACCAATGAAAAGTATTAACAAGAGCTTGTGACTAAATAGTTACTACATTGGATCCACTGGATTACTTTTTTCTTTTTCTGAAACGTAACGGTTTCGGACATACAAGGTTTTCACCCGACAGCAACGGCAAAGCACGCAGACACACTCCATCAACACACAAACACTGTTGCACACATACACAGAGAGAGTACATGAACACACACAAATGCACACACACACACACACACACACACACACACACACACACACACACACACACACACACACACACACACACACACACACACACACACACACACACACACACACACACACACACACACACACACACACACACACACACACACTCTCATTTAGAGCCATATGCTGTGGACAAGTTCAACCTGGCGTCCATGTCCAACATTTGGCAACATTTCCACAGATTTGCCAACATTTACCCCCAAAAAATAGCAGATCTACAAGCTCACAACTCCTCACAGCTTGTAAATCGGCTATTTGTGCTACTGTGCTACTTTTACGTGACATTGTATGTATGACGAAGTAGGACATTTCATTTACAAATAAACATAAAAACGTGGAACTACGGGAGATACAAGGTTTTTTATATTTATTTGGCTATTCAAAAATAGCAGATCTACAAGCTCATAGCGCGGCACCGAGTGCCACGCTATGAGCTTGTAGATCTGCTATTTTTGAAAAATCGTGAAAATGTGTGCAAATCTTTAAATACATATTTTCTATAGCGAACATTCGTAAAATATTTTGTTCCAGGGACCCCCAGAAGCAAATATTTGAGTTACAAATGTTACAAGGTTTCCTGCCCTGACGGCGACGATTGTTTGTGTGTGATTGAGCAGGCAGCAGAGATGTGATGGACCAGAGATATTGATCCCAGCAGCACGGTGCTGTTAGTGGAGGCTGGACCGCAGATGGTCCTGGGCCTGAACATAGGGTTATGGCGCACATGTGCCGCTACGCTGGCACAAGGCCCAGGCCCAACACACTGTTAGATGCATTAGGTCATTATTTTGCACGTGTGTGTGTGTGTGTGTGTGTGTGTGTGTGTGTGTGTGTGTGTGTGTGTGTGTGTGTGTGTGTGTGTGTGTGTGTGTGTGTGTGTGTGTGTGTGTGTACTTGTTTAACTATAATTGTGAAGACCAAAATGTCCCTACCAGTATACTGTAGCAGAATTAGAGAAATAGACATTATGAGGACCATTGTCCTGGTCTTCAAAAGAAAAGTAGTTGTTTTGTGGACAACGTGTTGTGCGGCGACGTTGTCCACCCCTCCATATATTCGCTCGCAGTATCTCTCGTTTTGCGGCCGTGTCCCAACCCCCAAACCATTTTGATATCGTTATTCCCTGTTGAAGAAAGACTCTTGAGCTTTCTATCTTTATTATTTATATTACAGATATGTACAGATAAAAGCTTTTCCCCATGAATTAACGCCCTACTTTATCACACTACAGCGTCACACAGAGGCATCAAAAGTATCAGATCCACTTTGTGCCGCGTTTCGAGCTTGTGGATCTGCTACTTTTGAATTTGAATGCTGAAAAGTAACAGTTTTGGACATATGAGGTTTACACCCGACAGAGAAGATGTGCATTTTTGCCAATAAAACGTTGATAATAACTGACCCTCTTACAGACAGCTAGCCTCCTGCAGAGCCACATTGTGAAAAAAAGTGTGTGTGCCCACATGCCTGTGTATGTGCACGTACGGGTGCGTACGTGCACATACAGTACAGTACAGACGTGCATTCATCTTCCAACGCGTCTTTTCTTTGTGTTTTGGTGCCCATCTGTTCTTCTCGTCCTTCAACAGCTGCAGTGTGCTAGACCCCCCCGCAGCCCCACCCCTCTCACACTCTCTCTCTCACTCTCTCACACCTAATGGAGGTTCTTTCTCTCTCTCACACACAGCAAAGTGCCAACATGCCCCCCTTTTCCTCTCCAGCTCCATGGCATGAAAACACACGTCTCTACATTCACAAAACTATTCACTTCACTGCCAAAATATCTCTCTCTCTCTCTCTCTCTCTCTCTCTCTCCCTCTCTCTCTCTCTCTCTCATTCACTCACCTACAGTACTCATTATCGCACTCGCTCGCCCACCTGGTCACTCTTTGCTTTTGGCCAGAAGGCCACATACTGTACCACACAGTACAATCCTCAGCTTTAATTTGCATTATAAATATTATTTATAGTTGCCAGCCATAATACAGCATGCATGTTAACTAGAGGCAGACAACGGGGTAGCCAGTATAGTGGGTATGAATGGTGCCCTGCCTGCCTTCCCTCTGCAGTGGCCGCTGAGTTGCGACTGGGATTAATGGTGTCATTAATCTTGCCTTTAAAATGGACGACTCCTGCAAACGCAACCTGTTCCTGGAGCCGCAGCCTGGCTCCTCAACACCCCCCCCCCTCCTCCACCCGTGTGCCCACCCAGCCACAACGGAAGGATGGAGGGTCCTCTCTCTCCCACAACAACAACAAACATCCATCCTTGGCTTGGCGCAGACTGGCACAGCTGGATATTACACACCACCCAGCAGCTAACTCTGACAATGCTCCACAACACCCTGCACCACTGTCTTACCGAGTGTGTGTGTGTGTGTGTGTGTGTGTGTGTGTGTGTGTGTGTGTGTGAGAGTGAGTAACAGAGAGAGACAGACTCAGCTCATGCCGTGCTCTGAGCTTGTAGATCTGCTATAAAATAATGGTGATAGATAAAAAATCGCGGATTGAATGGGTTAAGAGTCATGATAAATAAAACCATAGGTGTGGTGAAATCCTATTAAAAGGGCTCTATTATCTCACCCTCATCTCTTCAGGTTTTTCTTTCACTTTCCCCCATTCAACTTTCTCTCTCTCTCTCTCATATCATCTCCTGTTTCTCTCCCTGTCTTATCTTCATTAACTATCAGTAGTGCATCCTGTTGATGTCGTTTGTGTGTATTTGCATACACGGTTAACCGCCCACATTCCAAAGGTTACACATTTACAGAAAAAGGTCCAAAAGCCCATCCAGACAGTGAAAATGTATCCATACCAACTTAGGCATAAAGTACAGTAACTAAGTATATAATGCATGATGCATACCATTATTATGGTATAATATTATTAGCATGCATGTTCATTTATAGCAAGGTAAATTAACCCATTAAGACCGGGATAGCCTATACGTTGTTATGCTTAAAGCATCCGTGTGATTTTAGATATTTTTAAAAGACACAGGTCTAAATGGGTTAATGCAAATTTATAACCGCTGTGTTGTACTGCTGGCCCCTCCATGGATAAACTGGAGTAACTGCTTATACAGTATATTGCCTTGCCTATAGGTATGGTAGTTGCTGTTGTTGTTTTTTTAACTAGACCATACCCGGTGAAGGGCGCAGACGAAAGTAGTTGCAAAGTTGGGGTTAATGCACGTCCCGTCGCGGCATCCCCCGGCCCGCGGTCAACCCTCCCCCACGGGCGTATATATATATATATATATATATATATATATATATATATATATATATATATATATATATATATCACGGAGAATGGCGTAGGCATGTTACTCGCCCGCCCCGGGTCCGTCTGGTGTGTTTACTTTCCACAGAAAGAATTGTACTCCTGAGAGAGTGGGCGGGGTCTCGGTGTTGCCATGTCGGCGTACTGTAAGCGCTTTAGTGGCAATGTTGGTGGTATAGGGTTCGTTTGGTTTGGCCTCGTTTTCATAGACCTTGCTGCTTGCTTCTCTCGCGAAACCTGGCAACGACGCATGCGCAGTGTGATCAAGAGTCCACCCAAGACCCACCCAAGACACCGCCGTGAGATTACTAGAATTATAGTAGGATACAGTATACAGTAGAGTACATATTTATTTTTATAGTTGCCTGTGAAGATCTGATCCAGGGCATGAATGCATGCAGCACTGAGGCAATTATCTCTTAAGAACTTTTCAAAACTGTGCTGTCACAACTGTTCAGAATACAGAGAGGTAGACAATAATGCCAGGATTACCGTGTAATTAGAAAATAAAACTCTAAACCCCACTTTTCGTACTAATAAAACACCTTTGTAAAAATGCCTTAAGTAAAATGAACAACAAAAGAAAATCTCAATTTCAGCGTTGTGAGGCTGTGACTGCCGCTACATGTTGCGGATGTTCCTCTGGTTTCAGCTGGGGGCCATAGCAGAGGGCTTATGGGCCGAGACATGTGCAGCTACATGGAGCTCTATGCCTCCACACTGTCCTGATTTACACCCTATTCTAGGGCTACAACTAGCCATTCTTATCTAAACCATTAGTCTATCCATACTATTTCAATTACTAGAATAACCTAGAATCACCTGAGCCCTCTTTTTTGTACTAAATAGTGAAAATAGCTGATCTACAAGCTCACAACGCATCAACGCGGCGATGCTTGTAGATTAGCTATTTTCCCTGTAAAAAAAACATAGGGATTGATTACTAATCAAATTATTTGTATTGATTAATTCGATTAACTGTTTGTTGTACACTGGTGCCATGTGTCCGGGACCCCTAGGGGGTCCTCAGTGTTACTACAGGGGGGCTGCCAAATCTTTGCATGATAGGATAATGTTTTTTACATTAACCAATTGAACTAAGATCCCTATTATGAGGAGAACTTCAGCCATAAATAGCAGATCTACAAGCGAGGTGTCACATTTAAACTCTGGGAGTGGGTGGGCGTGTGTGAGAGACGAGTGCGAACATGACAGTTTCATGGGGATCACGCCCGCTTTGTCTCTCCGCCTGTGAGATCGCCCGCACCTCCCTACCCGCCCCGCTCGCCTCTCATTGAAAATTAATTACTAGGTGCGTCAATCGCCCCCCCATGTGAAAAGGCCTTAAGAGTCCTGATAAATAAAACCATAGGTGTGGTGAAATCCTATTAAAAGGGCTCTATTATTATCTCACCCTCATCTCTTCTTGTTTTTCTTTCACTTTCCTCCATTCAACTTTCTGTCTCTCTCTCTCTGATATCATCTCCTGTTTCTCTCCGTCTTATCTTCATTTGATATCAGTAGTGCATCCTGCTGATGTCGTTTGTGTGTATTTGCATATGCGGTTAACCGCCCACATTCCAAAGGTTACAACGTTTACAGAAAAAGGTCCAAATGCCCATCCCTGATAGGGTGTATACTTTCAGTTTGATATGCATCAGGCCACGGGACCCCCATTTGAAACCATTTGTGTTTTAAATCTCTGGAACTCCCAATCTCAATCCTCAGTGTTAATTGAACCTTTACAGACCTGTATAAGGATCTATTTGGGTTCCATTTTGCACACTCAGAGTTAACAGCCCAATAAGCTTAGTGTGGACCGCACAGTGGTCCCCGTACTCGATGTTGAGAAACTGTGTCTTAATCAATTGTTGCCCCCCCCCTCCCCCCTTCCCAACCACCTCACCTCCACCCTCTGTGTTCTCGTGCCAAAGAAACCGTAGCCTTGGCAAAGGTTAGTAGCATTTACACAGCCAGAAGGGAAGGGTGGAGGGGGGGGGGGGGGCATGTAGGGCCACGCTATCATGAGTAATTGAACTAATAATCCAACAGCACTAACAAGTCATCCGCTTGGCACTGTGTGTGTGTGTGTGTGTGTGTGTGTGTGTGTGTGTGTGTGTGTGTGTGTGTGAGTGTGAGTGTGTGTGTGTGTGTGTGAGTGTGAGTGTGAGTGTGAGTGTGAGTGTGAGTGTGAGTGTGTGTGTGTGTGTGTGTGTGTGTGTGTGTGTGTGTGTGTGTGTGTGTGTGTGTGTGAGAGTGTTACCATCTACACAGGCTGGCAGCCAACGCCAAGAGACAGTTCCCAGAAAGGAAGGGACACACACAGACAGACAGGCAGACAGACAGACAGGTAGACAGACAGACAGGTAGACAGACAGGCAAGCAGACAGACAGACAGAGAGAGATTTCCCAGAGAGGAGAAGAACGGTGGTGGAAGAAGTATGTCAGGGCGTTAATTTACCAAAAAACACAAAACGTTAGAAGTTAGAAGTAGATCAGATGTTTTACTTGAGTAAAAAAGTAGCAATACAGTACCACAAAAATACTCTGGTACAAGTAAAAGGCCTGCATTGAACTTTTGACTTGAGTAAAAGTATTGGCATCAAAATAAAAAGTACCAAACTAATGTATACGTGCTCAAAGGTTGTAACTTAACTCGTAACTAAAGCTGTCAAAACAAGTAGTGAATGTACTTAGTTAATTTCCACCAGTGGGAGAGATAGACAGAGTGATACTAGCAGAGAGAGGGAGAAGGTTACTGTACAGACTCCAATGAGACAACCTTCATGGTGAAGTGAGTTTGTGATATGATGTGATTTTGTCTGGGGGACGTTTTGGACATTTCTTGAGTGTGCTGACTGAGCGTGACCTACAAGGCTGGTGGATGAGGACAAATTGAGGTTACAACTTTGACACGGCGTGTAATAAATTCAACCACTGGCGTGAAGTATTTCACACCGGAGGGGCTATTTCTGACTGGTGTTGCGTCGCAACGCGTTGCTATCTTCTGTGCACAACACCACCGCACAACTACGTATACATAAAATTCAAATGTTCTCAAATTCTATTATACTTGTGGTAAAATACCAACACATGCACGCATGCAGAGCACACACACACAGACAAGCACACCTACCCAATGTACCCATGCACATACACACATACAAAGGTGAGATGGCATGACCCAGGATTAACAACTGGCGAGTGGACAGGACTCTCTCTGTGTGTGTGTGTGTGTGTGTGTGTGTGTGTGTGTGTCAGGGCTCAGTCATGCAAGTTGTTTGCACAACAGCCCCTGCGCTATGGGAAAACTCTCACATGGCTGACTGGGGATGATGAGGCCCTGTCTGTCTGTGTCTGTGTGTGTGTGTGTGTGTGTGTGTGTGTGTGTGTGTGTGTGTGTGTGTGTGTGTGTGTGTGTGTGTGTGTGTGTGTGTGTGTGTGTGTGTGTGTGTGTGTGTGTGTGTGTGTGTGTGTGTGGAGCCCCCCTTCTTATATGATGTGACCAAATCTAAGACCCCCCCAAACGTGCTTGCATGCACACACACACACTAGTGTTTTTCAGACGTGTTAATGTTAATCCTATATACAAATAGTGAAAATAGATCTGCAAGATCCAAAACACGACACACTGTGAGCTTGTAAATTGGCTATTTTCGCTATTCTAAAACATGTTTGTTTGACAAGCTGTACTGATTTCCCATTGAGTACATACAGGCAGACAGTGGATGAAAGCACGTTATGAATGTGATCTGTGGCGTCCTACCAAGGGGGCCCCAGACCCCAGGTTGGGGTCCGCGGTAACTGACTGTCATATTATCTGATTGCACCATGTCCTTTATAGTTTATATTTATGTGGACATAAACTATTTGTGTGTGCACAGCAGTGGTGGAAAAAGTGAAAGTATCAATACTGCAAGTAAAAGCCCGGAATTAAAAATGTACTTAAAGTAAAAGTACAAAAGTATTGGTATCAAAATGTACTTAAAGTACCAAGTACTAAAATGTTTGAAAATAGCTTGCAGATCGGCTATTTTCAAATAAACCAGGTGTAAAATAGGGCTAAAGTGGTTAATGTATGTTTTATAATGTAAAAGTAGAGTAGAAGTAAAAGTGTAGACTGGAAATTGTAATTGGAAATACTCCGGTAAAGTAAAAGTACCTCAAGAAGATTGTACTCAAGTACAGTACTCTTAGTTACTTTCCACAACTGGTGCACAGCAATGTGCGTGTATGTATTTGTCATGTGTGCATATTACGTGTCTCTGTATGTGTGCTTAATTGGGTGTGTGTCGTGTACATATGTACGTACACACACACACACAGACTGGCTCAGGGAGTGCCATCCCATCCCTGCTCCGGCAGTCGGTGAGAAATGGCCCGCAGTGTGTGTGTGTGTGTGTGTGTGTGTGTGTGTGTGTGTGTGTGTGTGTGTGTGTGTGTGTGTGTGTGTGTGTGTGTGTGTGTGTGTGTGTGTGTGTGTGTGTGTGTGAGAAATGGCCTGCAGTGCAGTGGGTGCGGGCCCAACCCTGGTACGCTGCTCCGTCAGAGCGCTGCATGTCTCAACAGCTACAACAATGTATGAGGACACACTGGAGCGCACACACACACACACACACACACACACACACACACACACACACACACACACACACACACACACACACACACACACACACACACACACACACACACACACACACACACACACACACACACACACACACACACACACACTTACAACACACACTGCAACACACACAATACCAGCAGTGGAACATAACTAGTAATCTTACTCAAGTACTAATACTTAACCACTTCAAACCCTATATGTTTTAGCGTAGTCCCTCAGGGCTCTATACTAGTGACGTTGCAGAGATAAACCTCTTATCTCCATATTCAAACTTTATGTGTTTTCTGTGTCATCAATGAACGCCCAACTTGATCATACTACAGCGTCACACAAAGGTATCAAAAGTAGCAGAACTACAAGCTGGAAAGCTTGTAGTTCTGCTACTTTCGCTATACTTTTGAATTTGAATCCTGAAAAGTAACAGTTTTGGACATAATGAGGTTTCCACCTGACAGAGACGATACGCTGTTTTCGCTCTACATCAGGGGTTTTCAACGTTTTTTCAGGCCAAGGACCCCCTAGCTGAGAGAGAGATGAAGCAGGGACCCCCTCTATATTGTATAAAATTGTGTTTCAGATTCAACTTTTTTTTTTCGTATTTGGCTATTTTTTCTCTCTACACCTAATATCTCTTTGCCAAAAAATAGCAGATCTACAAGCTCACAACGCCTCGCAGCGCGAGGCGTTGTGAGCTTGTAGATCTGCTATTTTTTGGCTAAAGTTCTCCTCAGAAAAGGGATGATAGGGTTCAAGTGATTAATGTAAAACAAAAAAAAATCATATCACACAAAGATGTGGCAGCCCCCCCTGTAGTAACTCTGAGGACCCCCCCTAGGGGTCCCCGGACCCCCCTGTTGAAGACCCCTTGCTCTACGTTAAATATCTTGGTTGCTGATGGCAGAGCTTTGCCCGGTCTGCTAGGGAACAGGAACTCACAGAATAACATTGTAACACTCACAATGGCAGCGTTTCTTCCCGACAGGCAGGCAGGCCGGGCTCAGGCTGCCCCACCTGTGATTGGGTGGCGGTGTCGGTGTAGCTGGGGTATGTGAGGAATGGCCCCAATGACAGCTGAGGAAGTCACAGTGTGTGTGTGTGTGTAGTGGTTTGTGTGTAGGTGTGTGTGCGTGCGTGCGCATGCGTGCGTGCGTGTAAGAGAGCGAGAGAACGAAAAGAGAAAGACAGTGGTTTATCACAAGTCTGTGAGAAAAACATCACATTCCGCACACACACACACAAACACACACACACACACACAGACAGAGGCATGCACGCTCGCACACACACACCTACTGTACACACATACTCAAGCACACACCCAAAAACAAACACACACGTTCTCATACAAAGATAGTGTATGTAACAACGTGTGCCACGTGCCTGTACAGCCATGCAGTCACGCAGATATGACAAATATTCAAGGCGCACTGTACACACACACACACACACACACACACACACACACACACACACACACACACACACACACACACACACACACACACACACAGTGACTAAGCAGCACGTCTGCACATAAGTGCAGGTGGGGTGGTGGTGCCGCTCCATGCAGTCCAGCCAGGGAGCAGGGCGGCAGGTTAAGGAAGTCATGACATGCCTTCCACCAGCAGCTCCATAAATCACCCAGCGCTCTATGCTCACTGGTGGAGGCCCAGAGATACGGACTAGATACTAGATAGAGTCATATCGTTGATGTCGGGCAGAAACCTCTTATCTCCATATTTTTGTATAAATGAATGCCCTACTTGATCATACTACATGCAGTGTCACACAAAAGCATCAACAGTTCAAATAGAATTTGAATCCTGAAAAGTAACAGTTTTGAACATATGAGGTTTCCACCCGACAGAGACGATATACACACACATGCTAGTCACCTGCACACAAACACACACACAGAAAATATCTTTAGTTTTAGTCAACACAGTCAATTTGTCATCAACACAAGCATTAGGAGTCATTGAAGCATGTTTATGAAGACGGGGATGTCTACATGGCTGAGTCAATTGCCTTCCAAAGTGATGTTTGTATTGAAATAACTATTCTGAACCTGCACACACACTGTATAGGCCAAAACATAGAAAACACAAAAGCACACAGACACAGGCTCAGCTGAAGTACTTCTTGCCTTTAGGTCTCTCACGCCACACATGACACCATGTGGCTGACTGTGTCTGTGAAACATCGTGTAATCACATCATAAACAAGCAACGTCAACAATAAACATGTTTCATTTCTACGGCAATTACCGGGCTTCAGAATATGCGGCAGAGTTGTGAAACGATGTGCGCGGCAGACCTTTAAGGCAACGATTCTCCGTGGGAATCCTTAAATACCACACTATCAAAATTCATGGGGTTGCAAATGAGTCCATTAAACAGCAAAAACGTTGCTCCTTCTGCCTTCTGTTAGGGACGACGTTATAATGAGACCACTGTTACTTATGATGTGAGAAAGGCAGCAAGAGAGCGCTGTGTTTGTTAAAACTATAACTGTAAGTAATTTGTGCTGTACTGCAGCGGTTCCCAACCTTTCTTTCCTTGGAGCCCCCCCTTCTTACATCAGACAAAAGATGAACCCCCCCACACACACACACACACACACACACACACACACACACACACACACACACACACACACACACACACACACACACACACACACACACACACACACACACGTGTTGTAACCACTGCATTATTGGATGGTACAGTGGAGAGATAGGAAAGAGGCGGTGTGAGTAAGTGTGCGTGTGTGTGTGTGCGTGTGCGTGTGCGTGTGCGTGTGTGTGTGCGTGTGCGTGCGTGTGTGTGTGTGTGTGGTACCTCTATTATCTGTGGTTTTAGAATAAGTGTATGGTACCATCTATCTATGCAGGCATGGCTGCATGTATTTGAGGAGACGGGAGGGTGCGTGTGAAGAGAGATAAGCCCCAAACCAACAGCAGAGTGGGCTAATTCAGTCTCCTGTTGAAACCTGAGCCCTGCAGGCTGGTCCACTGCTAGACACGTACACCACCAGCAATAAACCAAACCGCTACCAATAAAAAAAGAAAATGAATCACAACTTTATGATTTATCATCCGTGCGCTGCTTCTAATTAATTTGACACACTTTTCTTTTTTTCTTTTTTTTACAAGAAACCATCGCTCCGATTCAGACGCGCTTGAGTGTTTATACAAGTCAAAGGTCCATTATTGGATGCGGAGGCGGACTAACGTCTTGATGGGTGAGGGTGATGTGGATTCGGATGGTGGCAAATTAACAACTTTTCACAGTGTCAAGAGCACTGGTTCTCAAAGTGGGGTGGGGTCCGGGGCGGGGACCCACCAGGGGTCCTTGTGAAGGGGTTACAGGGGGTCCCCAGCTAAACAAGGAACATTTTAAAACACTTAAGCCCCCAATAAATGTTCTGGCTATTCGAAAATAGCCGATCCACAAGTTCACAACGCGTCACGTCTTGAGGATCGGCTGTTTTAGAAAGTCGTTTGGACAAAATCTTCTCTTATGGGGGTCCCTGGCGCACAATCTTTTCAAATGGGTGTCCGCGGCCAAATACATATCAATTTGATGGTCCTTGACATGAATATGTTTGAGAACCACTGGTCAATGGGATACACACACTCTACTCACATCAAATCAGCGTGCAGCTATTGTACATGGTGAATACAGCCATACTGATACTGATGGCAGGGCCGTTACACAGGCAGATGAATGGTCTGTGTAGCAGACAGCCTGGCAACTGAGGAGGAACCAGGAGACAGACTGACATTGTTAGCAATTCAGACGGTCATACAGAGAGGCTACAATGAGTCTGGAGAGAGACAGAACAGAGGGAAAGAAAAGAGAGGGAGAGAGAGAAGCAAGGACAAAAAGAGATAGAGAGATAGGGAGCCAGAGAGATATACTAGCCTCCCAATAAAGCCTGATTCATACTTTGACGTACGATGGTGTCACACTTTGGAAAAAATAACAGACCTACAAGCCCACAACACATCGCATCCACGGCGCGTTGTGGGCTTATACTGTAGGTCTGCTATTTTCACAAGGAGCATGAATTAGGCTTAAAGCCCCCCCCCCACACTCTCCTCTGCAGTGGGCCATGGACTGGTTTCTTTCTCAGCAAGATGAGCTTGTGATCAGCAGTTCTAAGACTGTCAGAAAGACAGCTCAGTGCGTTAGTGGAGAGTCAGCCATTACATTACTGGGCCATGGAAACGGTTCAGAAGAACCCAGGCAATCTGTCACTGCATTGATGTTGGGAGCCAATATTGGCTGATATTGGATCACAGCCTATCTACATCAGCATATCTTCGATCTCGGGTGGAATCCTGGAATACTTTACGGGAAATGGAAAAAAATAACCTGTGTTCCCATGTCACAAAACTCTTGTTACATGTTTCTAAAAATCCACAGACAGACTTCACCACTTTCAACCTGGTGTTCCTATTTTGGACTTGTCATTATAGGCATTATAAACGAAACAAAATATAGGCGTACATAAAAAAAAAAACAGTATATCATACTTAGCATATTAACGTACAATCATCTACTGTAAGGGGTAGTTTTGCTGAGCTGTGTATGCCTGTTCGGACCACCCCTCACTAAAGACCCTCTGCGACAACACACAGCAAGTGTGTTCAGAAGCATTGGCTACAGTATATATCACCATATTTCCTCTCCCTTCATCATCGATGCTCATGCTGGATGTTAATGGTCTGTATCAGCGTGTCCTGAGACAGAGGTGAGGGCCATTGCCGGTCCACGATCCCGCCGAGGTTCATGTGTGTGCCACGTGGCGCGTGCGTTTATATAACACAATGCATTATCGGAGGCTTGATGAAAACTGAGAAAACTAGAGGTAGCGATCCATGTCTTGGAGGGAGAGAACAAATCCCCAGGATTATTATAGAAATATTAATGACACGGGAGAGAGCCGAGTTTAATAAATCCACACCGACAGCACTATTCCTCTCCAAACGGCGCCCTGACAGCTCAGTCAAAACTCAAAACAACAGAACATAACGGAACAATTGGCAATCAATAGAAATGCCTTACGAGGAGAGAGAGAGAGAGAGAGAGCAGGCAGGCAACAAACAATCCCCTCAAGGCTTGGGGATGACAAGCACAACTAGATCCTCGCTGTAAACTGAGGACTTCATCACGGGCAAACAAAAGATAGCTGCTGGCGCTGTTGCCTCCGTTTGTCAAGCAGAGCAAAAATGTAGAGCTGTCTCCGGGCGAATTAAGAAAAGCCTGTTCCCTTGAACGTGAGTCGAAACTGTAAAACGACTTCACTGCACTTTTTTCCTCCTTTTTCTACCCCCTTTTTACAGCTCTGTTCATCTGGGGAAGGGACATAAATCAGGGATCGTTGTATTGGGACTGGGGCAGAGGTCAACGCAGAGAGACAGATGAAAACAAGAGATTGTCTTGCAGCCCTATTAAACGATGAGGAGGGGGAGGTGATGAGGGGTGGGGAGGAGGAACGGAGAACTGGGGTAGCAGGAGAGGCAGCAAAGCAGTAATATGGAACGAAACATGACAGTGTCAGAACCTCAGTACCAAATACCTGCCTGGTATTCACACCAACTGTGGAAGCCAGCGCTTTGAGCTGTGACATTCATTCCCAACATTCCTCTCTGGAACATGAAGGCATGCTTCCATTTTTCTTTTTTTAGTTCGATAGGGACACACTGAGCGCTGCCTGCCATGAGATTTCTTTCTGATAAATGCTCCATCATTTCATGCTTTGTTCTTTTGTCATTGCCGTTGCTCGTTTAGCCACAGAATGAGTACGTTTCGCTGACAAAAGCGAAGGCGAAGACAATGCGGTTTTCGACCGAGTTCTTGTGTAAGCGCACGGCTATTGTTGGTTCTCCCAACAAAAAAAAACTGTCCTTCCTGGAATACCCCGGCTAAGTGGCTGTCTGTGAATGTGAACAAGCTTCAAGTGCAACACACAAAAACATCTCTTCGCTTCGTTGGATACGTTCTAGACGAGGGCATGCATTCAAAATCACTTTTCTGCTAATGCAATCTTTTGGAGAGCCCCGCCCCCCAACAACTGCTGTACTTGAAAAGTAATCCGTCTCTCGTCGCCGTTCCGCTCAGCCGCACCTGTCATATAAAGCATCATCTGGCCATCTGATAGGCCTGGGCGATATGACTTCACATCTGCAGCACCATTATTTCAAACTTTTGGCTCGATTACAATTAATGACCCATTTATTCATTAATTTAATTACATAGCAAAAATTGCCGATTTACAAGCTCACAACGCATGGCGATGTAACGCACTGTGAGCTTGTAGAAGGGCTGCTTTCGCTATATGTCTATGCCGCCAAGAATAATTGAACAAACAAAGAAGTAGGATAATAAAAGGTTATGTGCTTAATCAAAATAATCAATTTAGTCGATAATATAAAAAATAAATCTATAACAATTTTGTCGTGTCAATTTGTTGATATATATAAGGGAAAAAAACCTAAATGAGCAAGATTAAGTCAGTTATTGTTTCTAAAGGTCGGTTTTGATACATTTTCGGTTAATTGCCCCAGCCCCTAGAGCAACCATTTTGCCAACATATGGCCCAATAATACGTCTACATGTTAATCAGCCCTGTCCAAAGACATTGTACAATGAAGCCATAACAGAGGCACTGTTGCATTACAGGTCACACCACCCGGAGGGTGAAGGTGAACAGAGAGACAGACGCCTCATAAATAGGACGTCACAACATATGGCGGCAAACGACACAAAACAGACATTTTCTGAGCGTTTAGGGCCCGAGGGGGAGAACAACAGAGATCGTTCATCTTACCTGCCATCATCTTCTGGGCTTCGTAGGGCTCCATGTAGCCGTCGTTCTCGGTCGTCAGACTCGTCACCTTCTCCGTGGCGGTCTGAGTGCCGACGGCCTGCTCGGCATCGAACGGGTCCGCGTAGTCTTCTAGGATGATGAGCTGTGAGGGGAAGGAAAAAATACCACACGTCATTTACTTTACTTTACTTAAGTACAATTTTTAGGTATTTTTTACTTTACTGGATTATTTCCAATTTTCTGTACCAAAATGCAATACCTTGCGTTGTCTTTACCTGATGTGGGTTCACCTATTCGTGACTACTAATTGAAGCCGAGGCCGAATTGGGCCAAATCGCATGGATGAGCCCTGACAGCACATGGTTGGTGCTACAGACTCCAAATTTCGCACACAGATAGCTCAGACCTTTGCCTACGATCTTAGCTAGGCCTCGACCCGACCCGATATGCGGTTTTCCGGAACCAACGCGAAAGGTTCGGAATCTCCATATGCGGAGTCCTGACTACTAATTGAAGCCAATGGACGCCGAATCCAAATTGGCCCGAATCGCATGGATGAGCCCTGAAAGCACATGGTTGGTGCTACAGACTCCAAATTTCGCACACAGATAGCTCAGACCTTTGCCTACGATCTTAGCTAGGCCTCGACCCGACCCGATACACAGTTTTTCGGATCCGGCACGAAAGGTTTGGAATCTCCGTATGCGGAGATGACTGACATCGGGCTGTTCCGGAGCAAGCGCTGACTCATTGTGACATCACTTCATAAAAGGCATCACATACACTAGATGAGTCAACAAAAAATCTCTGAGTGTGGCATAAACTATAGTCTTTCTTCCTCTCACTCCGAGGTGACAGATGAAAGTATATAAGCCGGCTTCTAAGCTAAGTCCAGCACTCTTGACAGACCTCTGCATATAGTCTATAAGCAGCTCTCAAAAAAATGAGTACTCCAGAAAAGCTACCAAAGCTAAACCCCGGTGAAGGAGAAATAAATCGTTCCTGTGTAGGCCGGTCCCCGACTAGACCCTCGGCCACCCGAAGGGCTAGACCCTCGGCCGCCCGAGCTTCTAGTTATGTTAATTGTGTGGATTCTTAACGGTCTTTGTGGCATGAACTGGTCTATTGAGCCCTGCACCTGCAGCTACTTTTCTTTTGGTGTACACACCTGCATATCGTAGCTGTTGACCGGAAACCTCTTATCTCCGTATTTTAACAGTTCTTTCGTAAATTGAGACGATATGATGCTAATGTTCTAAAGAACATGTACACACCTGCATTATGATGCCAATGTTCTAAAGTACCTGCATGTTCTGCACATCATGTACATCCCGTATCTTTTTGATTATTCGACCCGTTTCAATCCCGTGTTTTGTTTTTGTTTTCTCTCTTACTCTACAGCTCTTACTCTGAACTACAAAATGATGGGACTACAGAGAGGGAAGGAGGGAGAAATGGAAAGGAGGGGGATTGAGATTGAAAGCAATAGGAGCCCTTGTGAACACTACAACACAAGTTGGAGGTGTCCAGGGAGTCACACACAATCTACTAAATCTACAGTTGATTTAGTTGACTAAAATGTATTTTGGTGGTGCCTTGATGGCGTCGTAATGCCTGATTTTACAGTTGCATGCTGAAAATAGCCGATCTACAATAGCCGATTGTAGATCTGCTATTTTCAGAGCGCATCACCCGAGCGCAACCAAACATAAAATGACTTGTCTTTTAGTTCTACTGGATCTCTTAGTCCCTCACTAACATTTTAGTCTAGTTTTTATTTGTTGACAAAATTGTCAATATATTTAGTCGTAGCTTTAGTCATCATAGCTTATTTTTTATTTAGTATTTATGTAGTATTCGTCAGTGAAAAAGGGTAGTCGACGAACATTTTTCATCATAGTTTTAGTCGACGAAATCAACACTGTGTATAGAGACACATAAATAACACTCCACCTCCATGTGCCTCAGCACACCACCGCAGCGCCTCAAACTTACACTTATGGCACAGTCTAGCTGCTACTGCCGGCCGCTCTAATTATATGACAGGCCAGTGACAGGCCTGCATTTCAAAAAAAGGCAGAGCTAGCTAGAGGACCACAAATGCTAAACTTCCTTAAGAGAAACAATTTGGCAAGATTTATAGCACACTGGCAGCCAGCCATGGCTAATTGCAGTCCAGCTCTTTTTTCTTTTCTTTTTTCTTTTCTTCTACCCCCGAAGTATTTCGTGCAGAAGACGGCTATTAGGGAAGGATGTCCTAAGACCCAGAAATATGGTCGAATCTTAACCCATTAAGACCTTAAGTCTGATTTTTCCAGGAGCCCCCAGAAGCAAATTTTTGAGTTACAAATGTTCGATTTTAAAAGTATATATTCAAAGATCTGCAAACATTTTCACAATTGAAAAAAAAATGCCGATCTACAAGCTCGTATATCTTGTATATCTGATATTTTTGAATAGCCAAAGAAATCTTAAAATGACACAGATGCGTTCCCCGGATTGAATGGTTTAAGGGAACAGAACAACGATTCCGTCGACAGCAACCCCGGATGAAATATTAATTAAAAAGTTCCCTTCCATCCCCATGTTACTTCACATTAAGTAGTAAGAAGTAAAAAGACTAAACTTTAAATGGGGCGAAGGGTGGTTGGGGGTGGGTGCCATCTGTCCGGTTGGACCCTGTTGGATCTAAATGAGGAGGTTTTGACTGGAGGGATTTTGGCCTGGCTGCAAAACAGGCTGGTGGAAAAAAAATACTTTTGTTTTCCTGAAGGAACCCTCTCTTTTAGAGGAGTCTTATTCCAAGTCTGGCAGCCTTGAGGACGGACTGGAGTGCCTCAGGTCATAGAATCATTAAGCATCTTGATGGAGGGTTTCCTTGAGGGGGCGGGGGGGGGGGGGGGGGGGGGGGGGGGGGGGGTCTGTGAAGGTATAAGAGCACTCGCTCACCGCCCTTAGTGGGCCGGGTTCAGGGGAGTGCAGCACGCATGGAGGGATTTGGCAATGACTACATAAGAGGAGAAAAGGGAAAAAAGAAAGAATAGAAATGGTTACCCCAAATAAAATGAATCCTTATAACGCACACGCACCGCACACACCCAGACCCACCCACCCACCCACACACACACAGGTTTCCTTTACAGGCCTTTTATGTTAGTGCTATATTGCTATTGAATTGAAATGTTACAATTCAAAACTACGCATCACATATCCTCATGTCTTTTCTGTACTTCACATTTAACCTTGTTTTCCTTAACTGCGTCAACATTTTCAGTTTTTTCACCCAATACCAATGTGTCCAAGACGTGTCTTCAGAAAATGGCCCACTCCACCTTGGGCCTTCTGACAAGTCTAGCCTTGCCAGCTTCCTCAATACACAAACAAGAGTGCATTTATACAATATACGTTAGTAGACACTTAGTAGGGCTTAGTGGACACAAACAAACAGGTTTGAATGGCACTGCACCCTAGTATATGAGTCATACTGTATGTTCGCTACAGGAAGGAACATGGAGTCTAAACAAGCTGCTCATCTCTCCTCTTCTGATCTAGAACATTGGTGGGGCCCGGGAACCCCCAGGGGTCCATTGGAGGGGTATGTTGGCTGTTCAAAAATATTAGATCTACAATCTCACAGAGCGTCACGTTGTGCCACACTGCAAGCTTGTACACCTGCTGTATTAGAAATGTTTAGAAAAATCTTGAAAGTGCTAGAGAAATACTCTAGAGTGTTAGAATATTTAGCTTTTTTAAAACCAAAATCTTCTCTTCTGGGGGCCCACCTTTTCAGATGGGTGGTCTGCGGCCAACTACGTATCAATTTGGGGGTCCTTGGCACGAAAAGGTTTGAGTACTACTGATTTAGAAGATGTGGACAGAACCGCCACCATCCATGTTCTGCCACAGCACACGCTTCCCTAATACTAACCCTACAGGGGCCACCCCTGAGAGATCACACACACACACACACACAAGTTTGCATTACTATACTTGTGAGGACACTAGCATTTTAGGACAGCAACTTTATGAATGGCATTTTTTAAATTGTTGGCATGTTTAACCCTAACCCACGTGAGTTTCTAGCTATTTTGGTTGCATGACACCGGAGCACATCTATGCATCAGGCATTACATTGACCCCGACCCCTAAACCTAACCTCTAAATGCCTAACTCTAACCTGAATCTTTTCCTACAGTCAGTGTAACCCTAATTATAAAAGTCTTTTCGTTTTTTTAACCACAAAACAACCATTTCTCTTGTGAGGATCAGGTCAATTGTCCTGCATTTCTTAAATTACGCTCTACAACAAGTATAGTAATACACACACACCTAGGGGAATCCAGGAGCACTAAACCACTTTAAACTGTGGGGATTTCAACTGGGGAAGCACATGCTATCTTTTACAGTTCTGATAAAAAACGTGGATGTCACTGAACTGGAATTTGGAAACTATTGGATGTGCAAAACGTTGAGTGGTATAAATTTGTACGGCGATTATGTCTCAACAGTGACACAGCGGCAGGCATGTTGGTGCACGGATCCTCCACACCGTACAGTACATGGATTAGGCATCATGAGATAAGGGGAAGTACCCGGGGCTGTGTTTCATAACGGCCACCGTGCGTGTGTGTGTGTGTGTGTGTGTGTGTGTGTGTGTGTGTGTGTGTGTGTGTGTGTGTGTGTGTGTGTGTGTGTGTGTGTGTGTGTGTGTGTGTGTGTGTGTGTGTGTGTGTGTGTGTGTGTGTGTGTTGAATCCTCCTTCTCCACCATTCCCTCTCCATCTCGTCTGAGACGAAACCTTGTATCTCCATAATCCATATTTCAACTTTTATCTATATTTTTCATAAATGAATGACCTACTTTGTTGTATAATGGTGTCACACAAAAATAGTGAAAATATCTATAATAGTGAAAGTGGTTAAGAGTGCCTGTGGGTTTTATAAATATTTATCCAATGCAACGCACTATCAAGAGAGACTTAAATAACTGCATTGGAACACGGGTTCTTTTTTTACATTTCCTGAAAAGTAACAGTTTTTTGGACATACAAGTTTTCCAACCCAACAAAATCTGTTATGTTGAAAATAACTAGGACGTTTCTCTGCCACAGTGTAATTACGGGTTCCTCCTCTGTTTTGCTTCTGTGCATTTGAAACCCGGGGAGGGAAGGGGGGGTGTGTGTGTGTGGGGCGGGGGGGGTCCAACACAAACACTGTTCTGGTTTGCTTTGCACCACAAATATAATAACATATCTCACTCACACAAGCCTTAATTGAATTCAGCCAAGTTGGGGGATTAGCAGAAATGTCCCTGGTTGTCCCTGGGGGGGGGGGGGGGTCCCCAGCTAAAGTAGTTAATGTAGCTAATGAGCTTGTACATCTGCTATTTTTTGAAAATCTGTTTGAACATTTTTTGGAAACTTGAGAATCATTTTGAATTTCTTTTAATACAAATCTTCATTTTCAGATGGGGGTCCACGGCCAAATACATATCCATTTGGGGGTCCATGACATGAAAAGGTTTGAGAACCACTGATATATAGCAACATCAAAGCGTTTAAAAAAAAAAAAAGATTTAGAAGACATTTGTAGAATCCCCAGAAGAAAAGATTTGAGTTCTACTTGTGTAAAAGGGTGATTTATACGCAACTACAAGTATAAATCAATCCGTGACAGCGTTTTAGTTCCTCTCACATCATCTCACACGTTTTTGTTGCAGGGAAACTTGTTCATCAGTAATCTCAGTGTGTGTGTGGCTGCCTGTCCCAACCACAGATACAGTCATGGGAGACACAGTCCAGGCCTGATAATAAGTAACCCTGACCAAATAAACACATGAATCATTTAAATGGCAGGGACGAAGGCCACTGGCCATCTGTCTGTGTGGTCAACAACTAATCTTGTAGCTCAGTCACTAGTATATGGAGAGACCATGAAGGCCCAGGATGTGTGCCATAAAGTTTTATGTTGCTTTTTTATATTCATGGAAGGTTTTTTTTTTTCTTTCGGGAAGGAACATAATTTTGCAGGTTCTTTGTCAGAAGTTGCCCTGCCTCACATATATTCAGCGTTACACGACATGAATTCACGCCTGCGTGCTGCGGCCCAGTCTATACGTTTCCTTTGTTCCTTGTTAACCCATTAAAACCAGGAACTCATCTGCGTAAACACTTAAATCATTATTTTGTACATTGGCTATTCAAAATAGCAGATATACAAGCTAGAAATATGACGTAGAAATATAAGAAAAATATGACGTAGAAATATATTTTTTTTCAGAAAACCGACATTTTGTAGAATCGGAATCTCAGGCCTTAATGGGTTAAGCGAGACGAGAGCCGTAGACCACTTCCCGGGCAGAATTCTTCCCATCCTGTCTCGACCTTTCAATCTTTAATATGTTTTAATACTGCCTTATTGACCTCCAGTGAAATACAATTATATTAGGTTTGCGGTGAGATAGCACAAACTATTAATTAACTGATTGCCCAGAGTCTCAATCAATTGCTTGATCAAAAGCCCAGACATTAATTTAGTTTCCTTTTGCCTTCTATGCCCTATGACCCCACCGTTTACAGCCGTTTCCACAGTAACCCACGAGACTTTGCCTGCCCTGTTTTAGGAGAATTGTACTGTTTAATGGCAATTATCTGTTATATCAGAACACAGATTTTTTTACTTAAGTAAAAGTACCAATAACACCCGGACTCCACTTTGAGAACCAATGCTTATTTATTTTTTCAGTTTAATTTTGCTAATCCTCAACTTGGCTGAATTCAATTAAGGCTTGTGGGAGTGAGTGATAAAATACTGCTACAAGTAAAAGTGCTGTATTCCACATTTTGCTAGAGTAAAATAACAAAAGTATTGGGTCAAACTACATTTAAGTACCAAAATAAAAGTTTTTCATTATTTGTCAAACATTTTAAAAAATAGCTTGATCTAGCTACAGATATAGAACGCGTTGTAGGCTTGTAGAGCGGCAATTTTTAATAGCCAAAGTATAAAATAGAGCTTAAGAGGTTAATGTACGTTTTGTATCAATCAAATCTGCAAAGTAACTTCCAACTAAAGTTTTCAAATAATTGTACTGGAGTAAAAAGTGCAATGCTCAAGTAAAGCAAGAGTACCTCAAAATCGTGTGTAAGTACAATACTTGAGTAAATGTACTTAGTTACTTTCCATCACGGTCTGTTAGGGTACATAGTAAACATTCAAAACACATGACATGGTGTTTGCCTTTCCTGTTAATGTAACTTTTACTTTGGGAGACACAAAAGGCTGGGTTAAGTATTGTCAACCACTGACATCATGTGATTGGGAGTTGAACACAGATACAAATAGAGGACTATATCGCAGAACCAAAACACCACTTATCCACTGGAATATCCTTGACTCAACTTTTTTTTTAAAAGGTCCTATTATGCCAGGTCTTCTACCAGCGCAGAGACGGGAAAGCCCCCTCATATTGGTCTTTCAGTTGTTCTTGATCCGAGCCAAAACACTCTCAAGCTCAACAGAATTACACTGGATTCACGCTATACAAATGTATTATGCTGAAACAGAAAGGATGTGTTTTTATCTTGGTAATTTAAAGCCTTAATGGATATACCCTTATATTTCAAGGATATCTGAGTGTAAAAGCTAAAAGATGAAATGATGTCTAGCAATATGACAGTAAGGTTCTTTATGGCAAACTTCCCCTCTATAAATTGTAGTGACAGAGGTTGTTAGGAGAGGTCTCTTAAACATAGACATAAATTGTATTTTTTTCAATTACCGCTCTCTCAGCCACACATACTGTAGATCACAAATCAGTTTTGCATTTTTAAAGTGTTGTTTAAAGAGAATGGAGCCAAATGAGCTACAGTATGATGAAGGAAGTTAGTCAAGGAACATTCCATGCTAGTTGTATCTTGATGTTTTTTACTTTCTGTTTGAGTCACAAGGCTTATCAGGCCTTCAAGATTAATATTGTACTGTGTGTCATAGAGAAACCTTGCATAAGATAGCCTAAGGTTTGCCATTTTTTATGACAGCAGCTCCAGAAAAGATTCATCATTGCTGTATACAAGCCAAACCTTTGTTAATAGATTGTAAAAAGGTGAAGAATACAATAAAAGGTGACTCATGTGATAGGTCAGCTGTCATATTTGTTCATCATCCAAGTTCCTTTTTGCGGCAACATCCAACTTCTTTCATGCAGTCTCATATCACTCATCTACTGTGAAACAATGTGCAAAATGTGCCTTGCTTAAGGGCACCTCAACAGAGTGGATATGATTACTCATTCACTTTCTCCTCACAGAGTTTCCCAGCCACTTAAGAGTATTTTAACTGACCACTCTCCACATAAGCCCAGGTTTCCAGACACTTAAGCCACCACCACCCTGCTCCTCAGGGCCTCATGTATACGTGGAGTTAGAGCTAATGTTCCCAAACTTCACTACACAAACAGTGATGGAAGAAGTACTCCTAAGTTTTACTGAAGTAAAAGTGGCAACACAACGTTACAAATAAAAGTCCTGCATTCTGAATTTTACTTGAGTGAATGTACAAAAGTATTGGCAAAATATACTTAGTAGCAAAAGTGAAAGTACTCATTATGCAGAATGTCCAGTTTCACACGTTTTTCAAGGGTTTTCCAAATTCGTCAATCTTTCAAAAATGGCATATCTACAAGCTCACAGTGCAAGTATAAAGTAGTGCTTAAGTGTGTAAGGTATGTAATAATAATAATAAATAATAGGGATGTCCGATTTTATCGGCCTCCCGATATTATCGGCCGATATTAGCATAAAAATTGATATCGGGAAAATATCGGTATCGGTTTTTGAAAAAAAAAAAAAATTTTTTTTTTTTTTTTTTTTTTTTTTGCTTTATAAATAAGTTACAGGAGTTCTTACTGTATATGGTGTGTGTGATATGAAATTTGAGCTTACCCTAATCACAATAATCCCCGCATATATCGGTATCGGTTGATATCGGTATCGGTAATTAAGAGTTGGACAATATCGGTATATCGGTTATCGGTAAAAAAGCCAATATCGGACAACCCTAATAAATAATGATAAACCTACAAAGTAACTTGTAAATAAAGCTCTCAAATAACTGTAGTGGACTTGAGTGAATGTACTTAGTTACTTTTCACTGTACACAAATGAGTAGTACTCTACACTACAGCAGTGGTTCTCAACCAGTGGTCCGGGGACCACCAGTGGTCCTTGAGGGGGTTCCAGCTAAATGATGGAGAGTTGGTAACCAAATGGACCTTTATTAGATCTTTAACTCTTGAGTGTAAAATGAAACCAAATGGACCCTTACAGGTCCATTTGGTTTCATTTCACGCTCTCAAGAGTTACATTATTGTTAAACATCTGCATTACTTAATTTAAAAGAAGTCTACACAATTAGAGAATGTAGAAGAATTGTTATTTTGATCAACGTTTGCCTGTTATCTCTCCTATGGTACCAACATCAATACAACATGGAATTCTGGACAAAATCTTATCCAACGATAGCAAAATATTCTAAGTCTTGTGGGTTTGAGAGTCTAAATCTCATCAAACGGTGGTCTGTGTGGCTCAAATGCCGAAATAAATAATGGACCTTGATATGAAAAGGGTTGAAAAACCACTGCTCCACAGTAAGACTGAAGAGGAGTGTGGAGAATAAGAGAAGAGAGAGTAGTGCTTGCTGCCTGCCTGCCTGCCTGGGGACACACCATCTGCCTCCTGGCATGCCAGGGCGTGTCAGGACCACGGCCAAAAAGCCACACTTGTCATGAAAGTCAAATTCACCCTCAGTACAAGACTGTAGTAACCTCAGCATGGGGACCATCCCTTCACTAAAGCAAGGATGTAAGCCTTTAGCCCCGCACAAAGGCAACCTCGCTAAGGCTTAGAGACACACGACGTCCCCCATGGTAGCCCGGGCGTATCGCTGGCCTGCAGACCAGAATAAAGCACTTACTCAATTACCCTCATTCCAGAGCCACAATGAATGGCCGTCCCGAGTTGGCCCGGTGTTTTACACCTGCCAGTTCTTTCTTAGGCCAAGCTCACAGTGGTGAGAAGGAACGGACAGACGGCCAGTGGTGGAAAAAGTACTCAAGAGTTTTACTTAAGTATCAATACTGCAATGTAGAAACTCTGTTACAGGTAAAAGTCCGGAATTCAAAATTGACTTGAGTAAAAGTACAAAAAGTATTGGTATCAAAATGTACTTAAAGTACCAAAAGTAAAAGTACTAAAATGTTTGAAAATAGCAGATCTACAAGCTCACAACGACGCGCTATGAGCTTGTAGATCGGCTATTGTCAAATATCCTATGTATAAAATAGGGCTTAAGTGGTTAATGTATGTTTTATAATGTAATAATTCATATATGCAAAGTAACTAGTAACTCAAGTCTACAAATAATTGTAGTGGAGTAAAAGTACAATATTTGCCTTTGAGATGTAGTGGAGTAAAGTAAAAGTATAGACAATTGGAAATACTCCAGTAAAGTAAAAAAAAATACCTAAAATCTTTACTTAAGTACTGTTCTTGAGTAAATGTACTTAGTTACTTTACACCACTGCGGGACGGCCCCAGACTGCTCAGAATGCATCGTGGCTCGTGGCGGAGCGAGGCTGATTCAAACTCGGAGAGCAACGGGGAGAACATTAGTGAAGGGAGGGGGACCGCAGCAGGCACCTGCCACTTTGGCATTCAACAGCTACTATAGGATTACAATTCAATTGGGCTCCCAGTCCCTTCCATTAGCAGTGAGAATATGTGGCCGAGAATGCATCTCCTTAAAAACCCTGAATGGAGAGAGAATGGGTTTCCTGGCACAACACAGGATTCGTTTTCTAAAGTAGTTTGATCAGATGGCTTAGGATTTGGTTAAAACACTTAGCAACCGGCGTACACTGCTATTATGGCAATTATTGCACTTTGGAACAAGTGCAATAAACATTTATGTCCATTGTTGGTACTTGTTGTTGTTGGAGCATCAAACTACTTCAACTAAGCACTAAGCTTAGACTATACACAGCCTACTATGAAGTGATAAACACAGACATACAAACGTTGAAGTGAATGAGAAACACACTTCCTCAACAAGTACCCTAAAAAGGGCCACCATGGAAGACTGGGTTTTTCTATTGCTTGCTTTTCCCATTCAATCCGGGAACGCATCTACAGTACAAATGTCTTCTAAATCCTAACAGTTTTCTGAAAACCGTACGTCTGTTGCTATAATATCAGTGGTTCTCAAACTTTTTCATGTCAAGGACTCCCAAAATTATATGTATTTGGTCGCGGACCCCCACCTCAAAATATGTTATTCAGGGACCCACCAGCAAAGATTTGAGTTAAAAATGTTCGCTTTAAAAGATATATAATATATATCTTTGAATATCTTTGAACATACACATTTTTGAATATTATTCAAAGATTTGCACAAAATGTTCACGATTTTTCAAAAATGGCCAGATTGAATGGGTTATTGCCTTTTGCACGTTTCTTTGTGTCCTTGTTGTAGTATATACTGTATGTTTACCATTATTATTATTATTATTATCATTATTACTAGGCCTACTAGAACAGCGCTACAGGGCTCCACGGTAGTCAGGAACGATGAAAGTCGCGAGTACATACCTATGCCGACTCGTTTATGCCATTTCCTCACACGCCGAGAAATAGATATTCAAAGATTTGCACACATTTTCACGATTTAAAAAAAAAAATGCAGATCTACAAGCTCATAGTGCGGCACCGAGTGCCGCACTATGAGCTTGTATATCTGCTATTTTTGAATAGCCCAAATACATCTTAAAATGACACAGATGCGTTCTCGGTCTGAAAGGGTTAATGAAAAAAAAGAAGAAAAGAAGAAAAGACAGGTGCTCTGATGATTGATGGCAGTAATGGTCAGGCCTCCCAGTCTCCTGACCAGGCCCGGTGAATGACTCCACATAGAGGAATTGTGATAGAATTGTCACGGTTCGCCCAGGAAGGATTAAGATGCTGGACTGGACGATATGTCTTCAAATCAACGTCACGATTTGATTGATTATTTCAAACTTTTGATAATAGCAGATCTAGAAGCTCACAACGCGTCACCATATGTGACACATGAGCTTGTAGATCATCTCTTTCACTATTTCTATACACTACACTTTGTACAAATAAAGTATAACACAGGGTTAAGTGGTTCATCCGACTAATCAATGTAGTCGAATATACAAAAAATCTCTTCAAATTTATTTGTGTCGATTTAATTTGTTGATAAGAAATAAAACAAAAAAAAATGACCCCCCCCCCCCCCACCACACACCTTTTTCTCGATTATTCCATTGACCTACATGAGCAAGATTAAGTCGGTTATAGGTTCCAAACATGGGTTTCCATATATTTCCGGTTAATTGTCCAGCCCTAGATTAAGATGCATCAGCACTTCCCTCCTGAGAGCCGGCAGAAAGGCCAGAGAGGAAGCACAGAATGGGAGCAGGAGGAAAAAAAAGAAAAGACATCGGTAAGACTGACTACTAGTGTGATTTATGTCTCGCGCCTACAGGGGATTTCAGACACCGATAACCTGATATGACTCAGAGCTTAGCAGTTCAATTGGGTTAAGGCATTTCGGCTGTCGTTTACTCATTTCGTTCTTCAGTGGGAAGAAAAACACCAATCCTCCATCACAGTGGTTCCCAACCTTCTTTCCCCCTTCTTACATCTGAAAAAGACGAGACTCCACCAAACGTGCACACAAGCAATTGCACTTTGCAGACATGTTAACCACATAAGCCCTACATAATTCTCGAACGACAAAAAGCGGAAAAACACAAGCTCACACCGTGTCGCAGACCTGTGTGAGCTTGTAGATCTTATCTGCTACAGTATATATTCAATCTGGACCCCAGGTTCGGAAACAGAGGGCATGAAGGCTGCTAGAACAGTGGTTTTCAAAGTGGGGTCCGGCGACCCCCAGGGGTTCTTGAGGGGGTTCCAGGGGGTCCCCAGATAAATGATGGATAGTTAAGAACCAAATGGACCCTTATGTGGTTGTAACTCTGAGAGTGTACAAATGGAACCAAATGGGTAGATTACGGGTCCATTTGGTTCCATTTGTACACTCTCAGAGTTATCGTGGTCTGTGGTCTAATGCAGGGGTTCTTAAAGTGGCCCTATATATATCAGCTATTTTTTTTTTTTTACATTCTTTGAAAATGGCACAAAATCTTTTCAGATGGACGTCCGCGGCCAAATACACATTCATTTAGGGGTTCTTGACATGAAAAAGTTTGAGAACCACTGTGCTATAGAGGACAGGAGAGGAGAAGGAGAGAAGAAGGAGAGGGAGAAAGAGAAGGAGAAGGAGAGGAGAAGTTGGCTACAGACGTGTCGGCCTATTGCTCAGCAGACTGACATCCACTAATCAAAGCAGAATTCTGCAACACATTAACTCTTTGCCTTTGCTGTCCACTGTCCACCTTATCTTGTCTTACAAAAAAACAAATGGCAAATTCTCTGATGCAGTCATCTGAACAGAGAGAGAACTTGGCAGCGGTTTGTTTTCAATAGAACATCTTGGCAAGACACGTCCATCCCCTCAAGGCAATTTATTTGAGCAGAGACGATCACAGTCAGCCCTCTCTCTCCGTTGACATAATGCAGTTACTATCAATAACACACTTCTTAGGTTTGTAAGAAGCGGAGCGCAAATCTAGTTAGGATTCAATGGAACATCCCTCGTGGAGGGTCTGAGCCTTGCTGGGATACACAGCCCTGGAAATTAGATGAGCATAGGGTGGAGGAGAACTGGTTTTTCACAGACAAAGACACAGTGCTACAGCAGTTTACCTCCCACAATGCAACTGTGACAATAATAGACTTCATTTGAAAGGTTTCCTGAGAGACAAGGTTATTGCTGGAGCACTGAACACGCACGCACGCACACACACACACACACACACACACACACACACACACACACACACACACACACACACACACACACACAGCCCCAATGGACTCAACTGGCTCTGTTCCACTATGATGGATAACCCAGAACCTACCATAACCTGAAACTTTTCACAACACTGTGGAGCTCTGACTTTTTGTTTTTGTTTGTTTCCATTGTAACCAGAACCAGCCCTGAAGGGAACGGTACATCATAAAAAATAAAATAAAATAAATTAAAATAGCAGATCTACAAGCTCACAAGCTGTAGCGTGTATGGAATCAAATCCAGAGCCTGTGAAATATGTTTCACAGCACGGTACCGTTAGTTCTTGTAGTGGAAACTTTCCAGTAGTTTCAGAAAGATAAGCAGCAAATTACAATGATTATTTTCAGCATGTAATCTCTCTTCCTAGATCAATCAGTGGCTGGAGCCAGCTGAAAGCAATGAGACCAATAAGACTGCAAGAACAGCTAAAAGGCACAAAAAAAACTTTTGTTTTGTCTTCAGGCGAATTAAGCTCGCTGACACAGCTTTTAGTCTAATTGGAGTGCCTATTCAAAGTTTTCAAAATCATGTTTTTTCCTCAAAACAAACTTTAAAGTAATTAATAAATGTATTATGCTGAGTCATCCTGCTCCCAGAGGAAATGCAGAGACAAGAAGCTTTTTCTTCTCTTGTTTGTTTGTCTGCCTCGCTCCGACTATGGCTGCATTTCATCACACATAACATATCGTTTTTGCAAGGTCAGGACTCTGGATTTCAGACAGACACGTGCTCAATGCTCAACAGGCCTCATATGTTTTCAGGGATCAGAGGCAGTGGTGGTACTCAAATGTTTTACTCAAGTAAAAGCAGCAATACATATCGTTTCTGTCGGGCAGAAACCTCTTATCTCCATATTTCTAACATTAATGTATTCCCTACTTGATCATACTACAGCGTCACACAAAAGCATCAAAAGTAGCAGATCCACAAGCTCGAAACTTTTGAGCTTGTAGATCTGCTACTTTTGCTGTTTTTGAATTTGAATCCTGAAAAGTAACAGTTTTGGACAAGTGAGATCATGAAGTTTCCACCCGACAGAGACCATATAGAAATAATCTTTAGTAAAAGGCCTGTATTCAAAATTGTACTTGAATAAAAGTACAAAAGTCTTGGCATCAAAATATACTTACTACGTAGGCCTACTACAGTACAGTAGGAAAAGTACTCAAATCTTTCAAAATCTGTCAAACTTTTTTGAAAATAACAATCTTGCAAGCTCACAACTCATAGATCGTCTGAGATGTAGTGGAGCAGAAGTATAAAATATCAAAAATGGAAATAATCTAAAAAGTATCTAAAAATTGCACTTCAGCACAATACACGAGTAAATGTACTCAGTTACTTTCCACCAGTGGGATCAGAGGTAGGTAATCTCCCTTTGCTCAGCCAGCAGTTACACATGTGTGTGTCCCTCCCAGGCATCTGTGTCGTTCAAAGCCCACAACTCACTTCTTCTTCTTTTTTTCCCCCCTTTCTTTTTTTTCACATGTTGCCTTATTTATTATCCCCCTCCTTTAACATTCAGACCACATAAAAACGCTCGCCGCGTTAGATCTCTGCACTTTTTTTTACCCATGCGGAGCGGCTTTCGCACGCCAGCCAGGGTAAACCCCCCCCCAGCCCCCCATCCTCTCAGATGCACATGATTCAGCCCCCCCGTCATTGATCATCCTGTTATACGCCACTGGTTTTCAACGACCACCAGGGGGTCCAAATGGACCGTTATGGGTCTGTAACTCTTCAGTTAAATACAGTATACAGTCCCAGCGATTAGAAAAATGGCATCAAATGGGGGTCCGTGTGGCCTGATGCATATCAAACTGAGGGGTTCCTTGAAATTAAAAAAGGTTGAGAATCACTGACTGAACTAAACTATACTGGAACTCTAATCTACTCTGTAGATCCCCAGTGCTTATATAACCCATTAAGAACATTTCTTTGGGCAATTAAAAAATAGCAGATCTGCAAGCTCATAGCACGGTACCGAGTGCTATGAGGTTTTTTTTGAAAAATCGTGACAAATTTTGAAAATCTTTGAAAAAAAATAATATATATATTTATAAAATATTTAAAAAATATATTTTTAAAAAAACTGTTTGGTTTGTACAGACCCATACATTTATTTTAATTTATTTACAGACCTATAAAAGGGTCAATTTGTTAGTCCCCGGACCAGACGTTGAGAAACCAGCGCTGCAGGCATGCGGGGGGGGGGGGGAACACTTCCAGATGCAGCGGTGACGGTGACAGCGATGCCCCGGAACGAGGGCTGGCGTTAAGTGGGGAAGGAACATCAGAGCTGCATAATACAGAGGAGCAGTACGAGCCACTTGCCATTTGGCGCTGAGAAAGAGAAGCAACACACACACACACACCCACACACACACGCACGTATATGACACACGTTCAGTGCAGCTGG